>NC_060177.1:801803-808865 GCF_021184085.1 Oncorhynchus gorbuscha
GTATGATTTTCTGTCTTGAGACAATTATTGAATTATAAAGGAAGGAAATTGTCATTATTAAATTGAGTCACTAGTATTGTTTAACTATATGTAATTACAGTAATAGTTGTCAGGCTGTAACTGCGTCATTTAATGCAATCTGTTCACCTTCTAAACTCCACAACTTGTTTATGGATCAAAGTTTTTCTTTGAATTTTACGGTAACGTTGCATAGATGGTGTGATTATTTCAATTCTGTTTAATAGACATTTTTTTCAATCCAAACTCAACATATTTTATTCTATACAAACATGATCGATTTTTCTCAAATACAAAATTCACGCAAATTCAACCCATTATTTGTTTTATATATTGCAGACGAACAATTACATCAGACCTATTTTGATATCTTCTGACTCAGAAAATGTTGCGGTAGCTCTCTGGTTGAAACCGTTCTGTGAGGACTGTCGTTGGCGAATCAAATGTCTAGCGTGCAACGTGTCCTCCAGCTCCTGACAATAAATAACATTGAAAAGCGCTACAAATAGACTAAAAGGTCAATGAAGAGAATGAGAAGTAGCCACGTAGATGGATATGTACAGGAACCATAAGGATATGACCATACACCACTAAGATGGATATATACAGGAACCATAAGGATATGACCATACACCACTAAGATGGATATATACAGGAACCATAAGGATATGACCATACACCACTAAGATGGATATATACAGGAACCATAAGGATATGACCATACCACACCACTAAGATGGATATGTACAGAACCATAAGGATATGACCATACACCACTAAGATGGATATATACAGGAACCATAAGGATATGACCATACACACACCACTAAGATGGATATATACAGGAACCATAAGGATATGACCATACACCACACCACTAAGATGGATATATACAGGAACCATAAGGATATGACCATACACCACTAAGATGGATATATACAGGAACCATAAGGATATGACCATACACCACACCACTAAGATGGATATATACAGGAACCATAAGGATATGACCATACACCACTAAGATGGATATATACAGGAACCATAAGGATGTGACCATACACCACTAAGATGGATATATACAGGAACCATAAGGATATGACCATACACCACACCACTAAGATGGATATATACAGGAACCATAAGGATATGACCATACACCACTAAGATGGATATATACAGGAACCATAAGGATATGACCATACACCACACCACTAAGATGGATATATACAGGAACCATAAGGATATGACCATACACCACTAAGATGGATATATACAGGAACCATAAGGATATGACCATACACCACTAAGATGGATATATACAGGAACCATAAGGATATGACCATACACCACACCACTAAGATGGATATATACAGGAACCATAAGGATATGACCATACATCACTAAGATGGATATGTACAGGAACCATAAGGATATGACCATACACCACTAAGATGGATATATACAGGAACCATAAGGATATGACCATACACCACTAAGATGGATATATACAGGAACCATAAGGATATGACCATACACCACACCACTAAGATGGATATATACAGGAACCATAAGGATATGACCATACACCACTAAGATGGATATATACAGGAACCATAAGGAGGAACCACCACTAAGATGGATATATGAACCATACACCACACCACTAAGATGGATATATACAGGAACCATAAGGATATGACCATACATCACACCACTAAGATGGATATATACAGGAACCATAAGGATATGACCATACACCACACCACTAAGATGGATATATACAGGAACCATAAGGATATGACCATACACCACACCACTAAGATGGATATATACAGGAACCATAAGGATATGACCATACATCACTAAGATGGATATATACAGGAACCATAAGGATATGACCATACACCACACCACTAAGATGGATATATACAGGAACCATAAGGATATGACCATACATCACACCACTAAGATGGATATATACAGGAACCATAAGGATATGACCATACACCACTAAGATGGATATATACAGGAACCATAAGGATATGACCATACACCACACCACTAAGATGGATATATACAGGAACCATAAGGATATGACCATACATCACACCACTAAGATGGATATATACAGGAACCATAAGGATGTGACCATACACCACTAAGATGGATATATACAGGAACCATAAGGATGTGACCATACACCACACCACGTAGATGGATATGTACAGAAACAGAAACCATAAGGATATGACCATACACCACTAAGATGGATATATACAGGAACCATAAGGATATGACCATACATCACACCACTAAGATGGATATATACAGGAACCATAAGGATGTGACCATACACCACACCACTGATGGATATACAGGAACCATAAGGATATGACCATACATCACCAAGATGGATATATACAGGAACCATAAGGATATGACCATACACCACTAAGATGGATATATACAGGAACCATAAGGATATGACCATACACCACACCACATAAGATGGATATGATACAGAAACCATAAGGATATGACCATACACCACTAAGATGGATATATACAGGAACCATAAGGATGTGACCATACACCACACCACTAAGATGGATATATACAGGAACCATAAGGATATGACCATACATCACACCACTAAGATGGATATATACAGGAACCATAAGGATGTGACCATACACCACACCACTAAGATGGATATATTCAGGAACCATAAGGATATGACCATACACCACTAAGATGGATATATACAGGAACCATAAGGATATGACCATACATCACACCACTAAGATGGATATATACAGGAACCATAAGGATATGACCATACACCACTAAGATGGATATATACAGGAACCATAAGGATATGACCATACACCACACCACTAAGATGGATATATACAGGAACCATAAGGGAACCATAGATGGGATGTGACCATACATCACTAAGATGGATATATACAGGAACCATAAGGATATGACCATACACCACACCACTAAGATGGATATATACAGGAACCATAAGGATATGACCATACACCACCACTAAGATGGATATATACAGGAACCATAAGGATGTGACCATACACCACTAAGATGGATATATACAGGAACCAGAAGGGTATGACCATACACCACTAAGATGGATATATACAGGAACCATAAGGATATGACCATACACTACACCACTAAGATGGATATATACAGGAACCATAAGGATGTGACCATACACCACACCACTAAGATGGATATATACAGGAACCATAAGGATATGACCATACATCACACCACTAAGATGGATATATACAGGAACCATAAGGATATGACCATACATCACTAAGATGGATATATACAGGAACCATAAGGATATGACCATACACCACACCACTAAGATGGATATATACAGAAACCATAAGGATATGACCATACATCACTAAGATGGATATATACAGGAACCATAAGGATATGACCATACACCACACCACTAAGATGGATATATACAGGAACCATAAGGATATGACCATACATCACTAAGATGGATATATACAGGAACCATAAGGATATGACCATACATCACACCACCTATTCAGAGGTACTGTAGGGCATTGTTTTAGGATAGATCTATATAATAACTAACCATACCATAGAAATATCATGTCATTCTCAGTGGTGAAATGTAGCCGACTTAAGTAAAAATACTTGCACGTACTTAAGTCATGCCTTAAGGTATCTGTACTCAACTTTATTAATATTTGTGACAATTTTCACATCATTCCTAAAGAAAATCTGTCCTTTTTATTCCATTTTCCCTGCCACCCTAAAGTACTGTTACATTTAGAGGGCTCATGCAGGACAGAAATATGGTCCAATTCACCATCTATCCCTACTGCCTCTGATCTGGAGGACTCACTAAACACAAAATGACTGGAGGCCTCTGATCTGGAGGACTCACTAAACACAAATACTGCCTCTGATCTGGAGGACTCACTAAACACAAATACTGCCTCTGATCTGGAGGACTCACTAAACACAAATACTGCCTCTGATCTGGAGGACTCACTAAACACAAATACTGCCTCTGATCTGGAGGACTCACTAAACACAAATACTGCCTCTGATCTGGAGGACTCACTAAACACAAATAGGAAGTAGTGATGGTGAACATGATTAACCACCTATAAACATACTGGTAGAATAGAGGAAGTAGTGATGGTGAACATGATTAACCACCTATAAACATACTGGTAGAATAGAGGAAGTAGTGATGGTGAACATGATTAACCACCTATAAACATACTGGTAGAATAGTGAGGAAGTAGTGATGGTGAACATGATTAACCACCTATAAACATACTGGTAGAATAGAGGAAGTAGTGATGGTAGTGAACATGATTAACCACCTATAAACATACTGGTAGAATAGAGGAAGTAGTGTAGTGATGGCGAACATGATTAAACCTATAAACATACTATAAACATAAACATGGTAGAATAGAGGAAGTAGTGATGGTGAACATGATTAACCACCTATAAACATACTGGTAGAATAGAGGAAGTAGTGATGGTGAACATGATTAACCACCTATAAACATACTGGTAGAATAGAGGAAGTAGTGATGGTGAACATGATTAACCACCTATAAACATACTGGTAGAATAGAGGAAGTAGTGATGGTGAACATGATTAACCACCTATAAACATACTGGTAGAATAGAGGAAGTAGTGATGGTGAACATGATTAACCACCTATAAACATACTGGTAGAATAGAGGAAGTAGTGATGGTGAACATGATTAACCACCTATAAACATACTGGTAGAATAGAGGAAGTAGTGATGGTGAACATGATTAACCACCTATAAACATACTGGTAGAATAGAGGAAGTAGTGATGGTGAACATGATTAACCACCTATAAACATACTGGTAGAATAGAGGAAGTAGTGATGGTGAACATGATTAACCACCTATAAACATACTGTAGAATAGAATAGATGGGAATGTAAACATAGTGATGGTGAACATGATTAACCACCTATAAACATACTGGTAGAATAGAGGAAGTAGTGATGGTGAACATGATTAACCACCTATAAACATACTGGTAGAATAGATGGTGAAGATTAACCACCTATAAACATAGTAGAATAGAGGAAGTAGTGATGGTGAACATGATTAACCACCTATAAACATACTGGTAGAATAGAGGAAGTAGTGATGGTGAACATGATTAACCACCTATAAACATACTGGTAGAATAGAGGAAGTAGTGATGGTGAACATGATTAACCACCTATAAACATACTGGTAGAATAGAGGAAGTAGTGATGGTGAACATGATTAACCACCTATAAACATACTGGTAGAATAGAGGAAGTAGTGATGGTGAACATGATTAACCACCTATAAACATACTGGTAGAATAGAGGAAGTAGTGATGGTGAACATGATTAACCACCTATAAACATACTGGTAGAATAGAGTAGAAGTAGTGATGGTGAACATGATTAACCACCTATAAACATACTGGTAGAATAGAGGAAGTAGTGATGGTGAACATGATTAACCACCTATAAACATACTGGTAGAATAGAGGAAGTAGTGATGGTGAACATGATTAACCACCTATAAACATACTGGTAGAATAGAGGAAGTAGTGATGGTGAACATGATTAACCACCTATAAACATACTGGTAGAATAGAGGAAGTAGTGATGGTGAACATGATTAACCACCTATAAACATACTGGTAGAATAGAGGAAGTAGTGATGGTGAACATGATTAACCACCTATAAACATACTGGTAGAATAGAGGAAGTAGTGATGGTGAACATGATTAACCACCTATAAACATACTGGTATGATTAACCACCTATAAACATACTGGTAGAATAGAGGAAGTAGTGATGGTGAACATGATTAACCACCTATAAAAACATACTGGTAGAATACTGGTAGAGAGGAAGTAGTGATGGTGAACATGATTAACCACCTATAAACATACTGGTAGAATAGAGGAAGTAGTGATGGTGAACATGATTAACCACCTATAAACATACTGGTAGAATAGAGGAAGTAGTGATGGTGAACATGATTAACCACCTATAAACATACTGGTAGAATAGAGGAAGTAGTGATGAACATGATTAACCACCTATGAACATGATTAACCACCTATAAACATACTGAACATGATTAACCACCTATAAACATACTAGAATAGAGGAAGTAGTGATGGTGAACATGATTAACCACCTATAAACATACTGGTAGAATAGAGGAAGTAGTGATGGTGAACATGATTAACCACCTATAAACATACTGGTAGAATAGAGGAAGTAGTGATGGTGAACATGATTAACCACCTATAAACATACTGGTAGAATAGAATAGAGTGAACATGACTGGTAGAATAGAGGAAGTAGTGATGGTGAACATGATTAACCACCTATAGAGGAAGTAGTGATGGCGAAAACATACTGGTAGAATAGAGGAAGTAGTGATGGCGAACATGATTAACCACCTATAAACATACTGGTAGAATAGAGGAAGTAGTGATGGCGAACATGATTAACCACCTATAAACATACTGGTAGAATAGAGGAAGTAGTGATGGCGAACATGATTAACCACCTATAAACATACTGGTAGAATGATGGTGAACATGATTAACCACCTATAAACATACTGGTAGAATAGTAGTGATGGTGAAATGATTAACCACCTATAAACATACTGGTGAATGTAGTGATGGCGAACATGATTAACCACCTATAAACATACTGGTAGAATAGAGGAAGTAGTGATGGTGAACATGATTAACCACCTATAAACATGATTAACCACCTATAAACTGGTAGAATAGAGGAAGTAGTGATGGTGAACATGATTAACCACCTATAAACATACTGGTAGAATAGAGGAAGTAGTGATGCCAGATGAGAAAGGAAATGACAGTAGGAACTTATGAGTTCAACCACCCTACTCAAAACGCTGGTAGAATGAAGTAAGTGATGAGCATGAATTGT
>NC_060177.1:808965-903965 GCF_021184085.1 Oncorhynchus gorbuscha
GAAGTAGTGATGGTGAACATGATTAACCACCTATAAACATACTGGTAGAATAGAGGAAGTAGTGATGGTGAACATGATTAACCACCTATAAACATACTGGTAGAATAGAGGAAGTAGTGATGGTAGACATGATTAACCACCTATAAACATACTGGTAGAATAGAGGAAGTAGTGATGGTGAACATGATTAACCACCTATAAACATACTGGTAGAATAGAGGAAGTAGTGATGGTGAACATGATTAACCACCTATAAACATACTGGTAGAATAGAGGAAGTAGTGATGGTGAACATGATTAACCACCTATAAACATACTGGTAGAATAGAGGAAGTAGTGATGGTGAACATGATTAACCACCTATAAACATACTGGTAGAATAGAGGAAGTAGTGATGGTGAACATGATTAACCACCTATAAACATACTGGTAGAATAGAGGAAGTAGTGATGGTGAACATGATTAACCTATAAACATACTGGTAGAATAGAGGAAGTAGTGATGGTGAACCACCTATAAACATACTGGTAGAATAGAGAAGTAGTGATGGTGAACATGATTAACCACCTATAAACATACTGGTAGAATAGAGGAAGTAGTGATGGTGAACATGATTAACCACCTATAAACATACTGGTAGAATAGAGGAAGTAGTGATGGTGAACATGATTAACCACCTATAAACATACTGGTAGAATAGAGGAAGTAGTGATGGTGAACATGATTAACCACCTATAAACATACTGGTAGAATAGAGGAAGTAGTGATGGTGAACATGATTAACCACCTATAAACATACTGGTAGAATAGAGGAAGTAGTGATGGTGAACATGATTAACCACCTATAAACATACTGGTAGAATAGAGGAAGTAGTGATGGTGAACATGATTAACCACCTATAAACATACTGGTAGAATAGAGGAAGTAGTGATGGTGAACATGATTAACCACCTATAAACATACTGGTAGAATAGAGGAAGTAGTGATGGTGAACATGATTAACCACCTATAAACATACTGGTAGATGGTAACATGATTAACCACCTATAAACATACTGGTAGAATAGAGGAAGTAGTGATGGTGAACATGATTAACCACCTATAAACATACTGGTAGAATAGAGGAAGTAGTGATGGTGAACATGATTAACCACCTATAAACATACTGGTAGAATAGAGGAAGTAGTGATGGTGAAACCACCTGTAGATTAACCATTAACCTATAAACATACTGGTAGAATAGAGGAAGTAGTGATGGTGAACATGATTAACCACCTATAAACATACTGGTAGAATAGAGGAAGTAGTGATGGTGAACATGATTAACCACCTATAAACATACTGGTAGAATAGAGGAAGTAGTGATGGTGAACATGATTAACCACCTATAAACATACTGGTAGAATAGAGGAAGTAGTGATGGTGAACATGATTAACCACCTATAAACATACTGGTAGAATAGAGGAAGTAGTGATGGTGAACATGATTAACCACCTATAAACATACTGGTAGAATAGAGGAAGTAGTGATGGTGAACATGATTAACCACCTATAAACATACTGGTAGAATAGAGGAAGTAGTGATGGTGAACATGATTAACCACCTATAAACATACTGGTAGAATAGAGGAAGTAGTGATGGTGAACATGATTAACCACCTATAAACATACTGTAGATGGTGAACATGATTAACCACCTATAAACATACTGGTAGAATAGAGGAAGTAGTGATGGTGAACATGATTAACCACCTATAAACATACTGGTAGAATAGAGGAAGTAGTGATGGTGAACATGATTAACCACCTATAAACATACTGGTAGAATAGAGGAAGTAGTGATGGTGAACATGATTAACCACCTATAAACATACTGGTAGAATAGAGGAAGTAGTGATGGTGAACATGATTAACCACCTATAAACATACTGGTAGAATAGAGGAAGTAGTGATGGTGAACATGATTAACCACCTATAAACATACTGGTAGAATAGAGGAAGTACCTATAAACATACTGGTAGATAGGAAGTGAACATGATTAACCACCTATAAACATACTGGTAGAATAGAGGAAGTAGTGATGGTGAAACATGATTAACCACCTATAAACATACTGGTAGAATAGAGATGAAGATAGTGATGGTGAACATGATTAACCACCTATAAACATACTGGTAGAATAGAGGAAGTAGTGATGGTGAACATGATTAACCACCTATAAACATACTGGTAGAATAGAGGAAGTAGTGATGGTGAACATGATTAACCACCTATAAACATACTGGTAGAATAGAGGAAGTAGTGATGGTGAACATGATTTAACCACCTATAAACATACTGGTAGAATAGAGGAAGTAGTGATGGTGAACATGATTAACCACCTATAAACATACTGGTAGAATAGAGGAAGTAGTGATGGTGAACATGATTAACCACCTATAAACATACTGGTAGAATAGAGGAAGTAGTGATGGTGAACATGATTAACCACCTATAAACATACTGGTAGAATAGAGGAAGTAGTGATGGTGAACATGATTAACCACCTATAAACATACTGGTAGAATAGAGGAAGTAGTGATGGTGAACATGATTAACCACCTATAAACATACTGGTAGAATAGAGGAAGTAGTGATGGTGAACATGATTAACCACCTATAAACATACTGGTAGAATAGAGGAAGTAGTGATGGCAAACATGATTAACCACCTATAAACATACTGGTAGAATAGAGGAAGTAGTGATGGTGAACATGATTAACCACCTATAAACATACTGGTAGAATAGAGGAAGTAGTGATGGTGAACATGATTAACCACCTATAAACATACTGGTAGAATAGAGGAAGTAGTGATGGTGAACATGATTAACCACCTATAAACATACTGGTAGAATAGAGGAAGTAGTGATGGTGAACATGATTAACCACCTATAAACATACTGGTAGAATAGAGGAAGTAGTGATGGTGAACATGATTAACCACCTATAAACATACTGGTAGAATAGAGGAAGTAGTGATGGTGAACATGATTAACCACCTATAAACATACTGGTAGAATAGAGGAAGTAGTGATGGTGAACATGATTAACCACCTATAAACATACTGGTAGAATAGAGGAAGTAGTGATGGTGAACATGATTAACCACCTATAAATACTGGTAGAATAGAGGAAGTAGTGATGGTGAACATACTATAAACATACTGGTAGAATAGAGGAAGTAGTGATGGTGAACATGATTAACCACCTATAAACATACTGGTAGAATAGAGGAAGTAGTGATGGTGAACATGATTAACCACCTAGTGATGGTGAACATGATTAACCACCTATAAACATACTGGTAGAATAGAGGAAGTAGTGATGGTGAACATGATTAACCACCTATAAACATACTGGTAGAATAGAGGAAGTAGTGATGGTGAACATGATTAACCACCTATAAACATACTGGTAGAATAGAGGAAGTAGTGATGGTGAACATGATTAACCACCTATAAACATACTGGTAGAATAGAGGAAGTAGTGATGGTGAACATGATTAACCACCTATAAACATACTGGTAGAATAGAAAGTAGTGATGGTGAACATGATTAACCACCTATAAACATACTGGTAGAATAGAGGAAGTAGTGATGGTGAACATGATTAACCACCTATAAACATACTGGTAGAATAGAGGAAGTAGTGATGGTGAACATGATTAACCACCTATAAACATACTGGTAGAATAGAGGAAGTAGTGATGGTGAACATGATTAACCACCTATAAACATACTGGTAGAATAGAGGAAGTAGTGATGGTGAACATGATTAACCACCTATAAACATACTGGTAGAATAGAGGAAGTAGTGATGGTGAACATGATTAACCACCTATAAACATACTGGTAGAATAGAGGAAGTAGTGATGGTGAACATGATTAACCACCTATAAACATACTGGTAGAATAGAGGAAGTAGTGATGGTGAACATGATTAACCACCTATAAACATACTGGTAGAATAGAAAGTAGTGATGGAACATGATTAACCACCTATAAACATACTGTGATGGGTGAACATGATTAACCACCTATAAACATACTGGTAGAATAGAGGAAGTAGTGATGGTGAACATGATTAACCACCTATAAACATACTGGTAGAATAGAGGAAGTAGTGATGGTGAACATGATTAACCACCTATAAACATACTGGTAGAATAGAGGAAGTAGTGATGGTGAACATGATTAACCACCTATAAACATACTGGTAGAATAGAGGAAGTAGTGATGGTGAACATGATTAACCACCTATAAACATACTGGTAGAATAGAGGAAGTAGTGATGGTGAACATGATTAACCACCTATAAACATACTGGTAGAATAGAGGAAGTAGTGATGGTGAACATGATTAACCACCTATAAACATACTGGTAGAATAGAGGAAGTAGTGATGGTGAACATGATTAACCACCTATAAACATACTGGTAGAATAGAAAGTAGTGATGGTGAACATGATTAACCACCTATAAACATACTGGTAGAATAGAGGAAGTAGTGATGGTGAACATGATTAACCACCTATAAACATACTGGTAGAATAGAGGAAGTAGTGATGGTGAACATGATTAACCACCTATAAACATACTGGTAGAATAGAGGAAGTAGTGATGGTGAACATGATTAACCACCTATAAACATACTGGTAGAATAGAGGAAGTAGTGATGGTGAACATGATTAACCACCTATAAAAACAGAATACTGGTAGAATAGTGATGGTGAACATGATTAACCACCTATAAACATACTGGTAGAATAGAGGAAGTAGTGATGGTGAACATGATTAACCACCTATAAACATACTGGTAGAATAGATGGAACATGATTAACCACCTATAAAACATACTGTGATGAGTGAACATGATTAACCACCTATAAACATACTGGTAGAATAGAGGAAGTAGTGATGGTGAACATGATTAACCACCTATAAACATACTGGTAGAATAGAGGAAGTAGTGATGGTGAACATGATTAACCACCTATAAACATACTGGTAGAATAGAGGAAGTAGTGATGGTGAACATGATTAACCACCTATAAACATACTGGTAGAATAGAGGAAGTAGTGATGGTGAACATGATTAACCACCTATAAACATACTGGTAGAATAGAGGAAGTAGTGATGGTGAACATGATTAACCACCTATAAACATACTGGTAGAATAGAGGAAGTAGTGATGGTGAACATGATTAACCACCTATAAACATACTGGTAGAATAGAGGAAGTAGTGATGGTGAACATGATTAACCACCTATAAACATACTGGTAGAATAGAGGAAGTAGTGATGGTGAACATGATTAACCACCTATAAACATACTGGTAGAATAGAGGAAGTAGTGATGGTGAACATGATTAACCACCTATAAACATACTGGTAGAATAGAGGAAGTAGTGATGGTGAACATGATTAACCACCTATAAACATACTGGTAGAATAGAGGAAGTAGTGATGGTGAACATGATTAACCACCTATAAACATACTGGTAGAATAGAGGAAGTAGTGATGGTGAACATGATTAACCACCTATAAACATACTGGTAGAATAGAGGAAGTAGTGATGGTGAACATGATGATTAACCACCTATAAACATACTGGTAGAATAGAGGAAGTAGTGATGGTGAACATGATTAACCACCTATAAACATACTGGTAGAATAGAGGAAGTAGTGATGGTGAACATGATTAACCACCTATAAACATACTGGTAGAATAGAGGAAGTAGTGATGGTGAACATGATTAACCACCTATAAACATACTGGTAGAATAGATGGAAGTAGTGATGGTGAAACATGATTAACCACCTATAAACATACTGGTAGAATAGAGGAAGTAGTGATGGTGAACATGATTAACCACCTATAAACATACTGGTAGAATAGAGGAAGTAGTGATGGTAACATGATTAACCACCTATAAACATACTGAGAATAGAGGAAGTAGTGATGGTGAACATGATTAACCACCTATAAACATACTGGTAGAATAGAGGAAGTAGTGATGGTGAACATGATTAACCACCTATAAACATACTGGTAGAATAGAGGAAGTAGTGATGGTGAACATGATTAACCACCTATAAACATACTGGTAGAATAGAGGAAGTAGTGATGGTGAACATGATTAACCACCTATAAACATACTGGTAGAATAGAGGAAGTAGTGATGGTGAACATGATTAACCACCTATAAACATACTGGTAGAATAGAGGAAGTAGTGATGGTGAACATGATTAACCACCTATAAACATACTGGTAGAATAGAGGAAGTAGTGATGGTGAACATGATTAACCACCTATAAACATACTGGTAGAATAGAGGAAGTAGTGATGGTGAACATGATTAACCACCTATAAACATACTGGTAGAATAGAGGAAGTAGTGATGGTGAACATGATTAACCACCTATAAACATACTGGTAGAATAGAGGAAGTAGTGATGGTGAACATGATTAACCACCTATAAACATACTGGTAGAATAGAGGAAGTAGTGATGGTGAACATGATTAACCACCTATAAACATACTGGTAGAATAGAATAGTGATGGAAGATTAACCACCTATAAACATACTGGTAGATAGAGGAAGTAGTGATGGTGAACATGATTAACCACCTATAAACATACTGGTAGAATAGAGGAAGTAGTGATGGTGAACATGATTAACCACCTATAAACATACTGGTAGAATAGAGGAAGTAGTGATGGTGAACATGATTAACCACCTATAAACATACTGGTAGAATAGAGGAAGTAGTGATGGTGAACATGATTAACCACCTATAAACATACTGGTAGAATAGAGGAAGTAGTGATGGTGAACATGATTAACCACCTATAAACATACTGGTAGAATAGAGGAAGTAGTGATGGTGAACATGATTAACCACCTATAAACATACTGGTAGAATAGAGGAAGTAGTGATGGTGAACATGATTAACCACCTATAAACATACTGGTAGAATAGAGGAAGTAGTGATGGTGAACATGATTAACCACCTATAAACATACTGGTAGAATAGAGGAAGTAGTGATGGTGAACATGATTAACCACCTATAAACATACTGGTAGAATAGAGGAAGTAGTGATGGTGAACATGATTAACCACCTATAAACATACTGGTAGAATAGAGGAAGTAGTGATGTGATTAACCACCTATAAACATACTGGTAGAACATGATTAACCACCTATAAACATACTGGTAGAATAGAGGAAGTAGTGATGGTGAACATGATTAACCACCTATAAACATACTGGTAGAATAGAGGAAGTAGTGATGGTGAACATGATTAACCACCTATAAACATACTGGTAGAATAGAGGAAGTAGTGATGGTGAACATGATTAACCACCTATAAACATACTGGTAGAATAGAGGAAGTAGTGATGGTGAACATGATTAACCACCTATAAACATACTGGTAGAATAGAGGAAGTAGTGATGGTGAACATGATTAACCACCTATAAACATACTGGTAGAATAGAGGAAGTAGTGATGGTGAACATGATTAACCACCTATAAACATACTGGTAGAATAGAGGAAGTAGTGATGGTGAACATGATTAACCACCTATAAACATACTGGTAGAATAGAGGAAGTAGTGATGGTGAACATGATTAACCACCTATAAACATACTGGTAGAATAGAGGAACATGATTAGTGATGGTGAACATGATTAACCACCTATAAACATACTGGTAGAATAGAGGAAGTAGTGATGGTGAACATGATTAACCACCTATAAACATACTGGTAGAATAGAGGAAGTAGTGATGGTGAACATGATTAACCACCTATAAACATACTGGTAGAATAGAGGAAGTAGTGATGGTGAACATGATTAACCACCTATAAACATACTGGTAGAATAGGTAGAATAGAGGAAGTAGTGATGGTGAACATGATTAACCACCTATAAACATACTGGTAGAATAGAGGAAGTAGTGATGGTGAACATGATTAACCACCTATAAACATACTGGTAGAATAGAGGAAGTAGTGATGGTGAACATGATTAACCACCTATAAACATACTGGTAGAATAGAGGAAGTAGTGATGGTGAACATGATTAACCACCTATAAACATACTGGTAGAATAGAGGAAGTAGTGATGGTGAACATGATTAACCACCTATAAACATACTGGTAGAATAGAGGAAGTAGTGATGGTGAACATGATTAACCACCTATAAACATACTGGTAGAATAGAGGAAGTAGTGATGGTGAACATGATTAACCACCTATAAACATACTGGTAGAATAGAGGAAGTAGTGATGGTGAACATGATTAACCACCTATAAACATACTGGTATTAGTGATGGTGAACATGATTAACCACCTATAAACATACTGGTAGAATAGAGGAAGTAGTGATGGTGAACATGATTAACCACCTATAAACATACTGGTAGAATAGAGGAAGTAGTGATGGTGAACATGATTAACCACCTATAAACATACTGGTAGAATAGAGGAAGTAGTGATGGTGAACATGATTAACCACCTATAAACATACTGGTAGGATAGAATACTGAGAATAGAGGAAGTAGTGATGGTGAACATGATTAACCACCTATAAACATACTGGTAGAATAGAGGAAGTAGTGATGGTGAACATGATTAACCACCTATAAACATACTGGTAGAATAGAGGAAGTAGTGATGGTGAACATGATTAACCACCTATAAACATACTGGTAGAATAGAGGAAGTAGTGAACCCAAACCCTATAAACATACTGGTAGAATAGAGGAAGTAGTGATGGTGAACATGATTAACCACCTATAAACATACTGTAGAATAGGGAAGTAGTGATGGTGAACATGATTAACCACCTATAAACATACTGGTAGAATAGAGGAAGTAGTGATGGTGAATGATTAACCACCTATAAACATACTGGTAGAATTAACCACCTATAAACATACTGGTAGAATAGAGGAAGTAGTGATGGTGAACATGATTAACCACCTATAAACATACTGGTAGAATAGAGGAAGTAGTGATGGTGAACATGATTAACCACCTATAAACATACTGGTAGAATAGGTAGTGATGGTGAACATGATTAACCACCTATAAACATACTGGTAGAATAGAGGAAGTAGTGATGGTGAACATGATTAACCACCTATAAACATACTGGTAGAATAGAGGAAGTAGTGATGGTGAACATGATTAACCACCTATAAACATACTGGTAGAATAGAGGAAGTAGGAAGTAGTGATGGTGAACATGATTAACCACCTATAAACATACTGGTAGAATATAGATGGAACATGAGTGATGTGATGAACATGATTAACCACCTATAAACATACTGGTAGAATAGAGGAAGTAGTGATGGTGAACATGATTAACCACCTATAAACATACTGGTAGAATAGAGGAAGTAGTGATGGTGAACATGATTAACCACCTATAAACATACTGGTAGAATAGAGGAGTGATGGTGAACATGATTAACCACCTATAAACATACTGGTAGAATAGAGGAAGTAGTGATGGTGAACATGATTAACCACCTATAAACATACTGGTAGAATAGAGGAAGTAGTGATGGTGAACATGATTAACCACCTATAAACATACTGGTAGAATAGAGGAAGTAGTGATGGTGAACATGATTAACCACCTATAAACATACTGGTAGAATAGAGGAAGTAGTGATGGTGAACATGATTAACCACCTATAAACATACTGGTAGAATAGAGGAAGTAGTGATGGTGAACATGATTAACCACCTATAAACATACTGGTAGAATAGAGGAAGTAGTGATGGTGAACATGATTAACCACCTATAAACATACTGGTAGAATAGAGGAAGTAGTGATGGTGAACATGATTAACCACCTATAAACATACTGGTAGAATAGAGGAAGTAGTGATGGTGAACATGATTAACCACCTATAAACATACTGGTAGAATAGAGGAAGTAGTGATGGTGAACATGATTAACCACCTATAAACATACTGGTAGAATAGAGGAAGTAGTGATGGTAGAATAGACATGATTAACCACCTATAAACATACTGGTAGAATAGAGGAAGTAGTGATGGTGAACATGATTAACCACCTATAAACATACTGGTAGAATAGAGGAAGTAGTGATGGTGAACATGATTAACCACCTATAAACATACTGGTAGAATAGAGGA
Organism: Oncorhynchus gorbuscha; assembly: GCF_021184085.1. Lineage (NCBI taxonomy): Eukaryota > Metazoa > Chordata > Actinopteri > Salmoniformes > Salmonidae > Oncorhynchus > Oncorhynchus gorbuscha. The sequence goes on from NC_060177.1 coordinate 819,203, forward strand.
AGTAGTGATGGTGAACATGATTAACCACCTATAAACATACTGGTAGAATAGAGGAAGTAGTGATGGTGAACATGATTAACCACCTATAAACATACTGGTAGAATAGAGGAAGTAGTGATGGTGAACATGATTAACCACCTATAAACATACTGGTAGAATAGAGGAAGTAGTGATGGTGAACATGATTAACCACCTATAAACATACTGGTAGAATAGAGGAAGTAGTGATGGTGAACATGATTAACCACCTATAAACATACTGGTAGAATAGAGGAAGTAGTGATGGTGAACATGATTAACCACCTATAAACATACTGGTAGAATAGAGAAGTAGTGATGGTGAACATGATTAACCACCTATAAACATACTGGTAGAATAGAGGAAGTAGTGATGGTGAACATGATTAACCACCTATAAACATACTGGTAGAATAGAGGAAGTAGTGATGGTGAACATGATTAACCACCTATAAACATACTGGTAGAATAGAGGAAGTAGTGATGGTGAACATGATTAACCACCTATAAACATACTGGTAGAATAGAGGAAGTAGTGATGGTGAACATGATTAACCACCTATAAACATACTGGTAGAATAGAGGAAGTAGTGATGGTGAACATGATTAACCACCTATAAACATACTGGTAGAATAGAGGAAGTAGTGATGGTGAACATGATTAACCACCTATAAACATACTGGTAGAATAGAGGAAGTAGTGATGGTGAACATGATTAACCACCTATAAACATACTGGTAGAATAGAGTAGTGATGGTGAACATGATTAACCACCTATAAACATACTGGTAGAATAGAGGAAGTAGTGATGGTGAACATGATTAACCACCTATAAACATACTGGTAGAATAGAGGAAGTAGTGATGGTGAACATGATTAACTGGTAGAATAGAGGAAGTAGTGATGGTGAACATGATTAACCACCTATAAACATACTGGTAGAATAGAGTGATTAACCACCTATAAACATACTGAACATGATTAACCACCTATAAACATACTGGTAGAATAGAGGAAGTAGTGATGGTGAACATGATTAACCACCTATAAACATACTGGTAGAATAGAGGAAGTAGTGATGGTGAACATGATTAACCACCTATAAACATACTGGTAGAATAGAGGAAGTAGTGATGGTGAACATGATTAACCACCTATAAACATACTGGTAGAATAGAGGAAGTAGTGATGGTGAACATGATTAACCACCTATAAACATACTGGTAGAATAGAGGAAGTAGTGATGGTGAACATGATTAACCACCTATAAACATACTGGTAGAATAGAATAGTGATGGTGAACATGATTAACCACCTATAAACATACTGGTAGAATAGAGTAGTGATGGTGAACATGATTAACCACCTATAAACATACTGGTAGAATAGAGGAAGTAGTGATGGTGAACATGATTAACCACCTATAAACATACTGGTAGAATGATTAACCACCTATAAACATAGGAAGTAGTGATGGTGAACATGATTAACCACCTATAAACATACTGGTAGAATAGAGGAAGTAGTGATGGTGAACATGATTAACCACCTATAAACATACTGGTAGAATAGAGGAAGTAGTGATGGTGAACATGATTAACCACCTATAAACATACTGGTAGAATAGAGGAAGTAGTGATGGTGAACATGATTAACCACCTATAAACATACTGGTAGAATAGAGGAAGTAGTGATGGTGAACATGATTAACCACCTATAAACATACTGGTAGAATAGAGGAAGTAGTGATGGTGAACATGATTAACCACCTATAAACATACTGGTAGAATAGAGGAAGTAGTGATGGTGAACATGATTAACCACCTATAAACATACTGTAGAATAGAGTAGTGATGGTGAACATGATTAACCACCTATAAACATACTGGTAGAATAGAGGAAGTAGTGATGGTGAACATGATTAACCACCTATAAACATACTGGTAGAATAGAGGAAGTAGTGATGGTGAACATGATTAACCACCTATAAACATACTGGTAGAATAGAGGAAGTAGTGATGGTGAACATGATTAACCACCTATAAACATACTGAGAATAGAGGAAGTAGTGATGGTGAACATGATTAACACCTATAAACATACTGGTAGAATAGAGGAAGTAGTGATGGTGAACATGATTAACCACCTATAAACATACTGGTAGAATAGAGGAAGTAGTGATGGTGAACATGATTAACCACCTATAAACATACTGGTAGAATAGAGGAAGTAGTGATGGTGAACATGATTAACCACCTATAAACATACTGGTAGAATAGAGGAAGTAGTGATGGTGAACATGATTAACCACCTATAAACATACTGGTAGAATAGAGGAAGTAGTGATGGTGAACATGATTAACCACCTATAAACATACTGGTAGAATAGAGGAAGTAGTGATGGTGAACATGATTAACCACCTATAAACATACTGGTAGAATAGAGGAAGTAGTGATGGTGAACATGATTAACCACCTATAAACATACTGGAATAGAATAGTGATGGTGAACATGATTAACCACCTATAAACATACTGGTAGAATAGAGGAAGTAGTGATGGTGAACATGATTAACCACCTATAAACATACTGGTAGAATAGAGGAAGTAGTGATGGTGAACATGATTAACCACCTATAAACATACTGGTAGAATAGAGGAAGTAGTGATGGTGAACATGATTAACCACCTATAAACATACTGGTAGAATAGAGGAAGTAGTGATGGTGAACATGATTAACCACCTATAAACATACTGGTAGAATAGAAAGTAGTGATGGTGAACATGATTAACCACCTATAAACATACTGTAGAATAGGTAGTGATGGTGAACATGATTAACCACCTATAAACATACTGGTAGAATAGAAAGTAGTGATGGTGAACATGATTAACCACCTATAAACATACTGGTAGAATAGAGGAAGTAGTGATGGTGAACATGATTAACCACCTATAAACATACTGGTAGAATAGAGGAAGTAGTGATGGTGAACATGATTAACCACCTATAAACATACTGGTAGAATAGAGGAAGTAGTGATGGTGAACATGATTAACCACCTATAAACATACTGGTAGAATAGAGGAAGTAGTGATGGTGAACATGATTAACCACCTATAAACATACTGTAGATGAGTAGTGATGGTGAACATGATTAACCACCTATAAACATACTGGTAGAATAGAGGAAGTAGTGATGGTGAACATGATTAACCACCTATAAACATACTGGTAGAATAGAGGAAGTAGTGATGGTGAACATGATTAACCACCTATAAACATACTGGTAGAATAGAGGAAGTAGTGATGGTGAACATGATTAACCACCTATAAACATACTGGTAGAATAGAGGAAGTAGTGATGGTGAACATGATTAACCACCTATAAACATACTGGTAGAATAGAGGAAGTAGTGATGGTGAACATGATTAACCACCTATAAACATACTGGTAGAATAGAGGAAGTAGTGATGGTGAACATGATTAACCACCTATAAACATACTGGTAGAATAGAGGAAGTAGTGATGGTGAACATGATTAACCACCTATAAACATACTGGTAGAATAGAAGTAGTGATGGTGAACATGATTAACCACCTATAAACATACTGGTAGAATAGAGGAAGTAGTGATGGTGAACATGATTAACCACCTATAAACATACTGGTAGAATAGAGGAAGTAGTGATGGTGAACATGATTAACCACCTATAAACATACTGGTAGAATAGAGGAAGTAGTGATGGTGAACATGATTAACCACCTATAAACATACTGGTAGAATAGAGGAAGTAGTGATGGTGAACATGATTAACCACCTATAAACATACTGGTAGAATAGAGGAAGTAGTGATGGTGAACATGATTAACCACCTATAAACATACTGGTAGAATAGAGGAAGTAGTGATGGTGAACATGATTAACCACCTATAAACATACTGGTAGAATAGAGGAAGTAGTGATGGTGAACATGATTAACCACCTATAAACATACTGGTAGAATAGAGGAAGTAGTGATGGTGAACATGATTAACCACCTATAAACATACTGGTAGAATAGAGGAAGTAGTGATGGTGAACATGATTAACCACCTATAAACATACTGGTAGAATAGAGGAAGTAGTGATGGTGAACATGATTAACCACCTATAAACATACTGGTAGAATAGAGGAAGTAGTGATGGTGAACATGATTAACCACCTATAAACATACTGGTAGAATAGAGGAAGTAGTGATGGTGAACATGATTAACCACCTATAAACATACTGGTAGAATAGAGGAAGTAGTGATGGTGAACATGATTAACCACCTATAAACATACTGGTAGAATAGAGGAAGTAGTGATGGTGAACATGATTAACCACCTATAAACATAGAATAGAGGAAGTAGTGATGGTGAACTGGTAGAATAGAGGAAGTAGTGATGGTGAACATGATTAACCACCTATAAACATACTGGTAGAATAGAGGAAGTAGTGATGGTGAACATGATTAACCACCTATAAACATACTGGTAGAATAGAGGAAGTAGTGATGGTGAACATGATTAACCACCTATAAACATACTGGTAGAATAGAGGAAGTAGTGATGGTGAACATGATTAACCACCTATAAACATACTGGTAGAATAGAGGAAGTAGTGATGGTGAACATGATTAACCACCTATAAACATACTGGTAGAATAGAGGAAGTAGTGATGGTGAACATGATTAACCACCTATAAACATACTGGTAGAATAGAGGAAGTAGTGATGGTGAACATGATTAACCACCTATAAACATACTGGTAGAATAGAGGAAGTAGTGATGGTGAACATGATTAACCACCTATAAACATACTGGTAGAATAGAGGAAGTAGTGATGGTGAACATGATTAACCACCTATAAACATACTGGTAGAATAGAGGAAGTAGTGATGGTGAACATGATTAACCACCTATAAACATACTGGTAGAATAGAGGAAGTAGTGATGGTGAACATGATTAACCACCTATAAACATACTGGTAGAAAGTAGTGATGGTGAACATGATTAACCACCTATAAACATACTGGTAGAATAGAGGAAGTAGTGATGGTGAACATGATTAACCACCTATAAACATACTGGTAGAATAGAAAGTAGTGATGGTGAACATGATTAACCACCTATAAACATACTGTAGAATAGAGGAAGTAGTGATGGTGAACATGATTAACCACCTATAAACATACTGGTAGAATAGAGGAAGTAGTGATGGTGAACATGATTAACCACCTATAAACATACTGGTAGAATAGAGGAAGTAGTGATGGTGAACATGATTAACCACCTATAAACATACTGGTAGAATAGAGGAAGTAGTGATGGTGAACATGATTAACCACCTATAAACATACTGGTAGAATAGAGGAAGTAGTGATGGTGAACATGATTAACCACCTATAAACATACTGGTAGAATAGAGGAAGTAGTGATGGTGAACATGATTAACCACCTATAAACATACTGGTAGAATAGAGGAAGTAGTGATGGTGAAACCACCTATAAACATACTGGTAGAATTAACCACCTATAAACATACTGGTAGAATAGAGGAAGTAGTGATGGTGAACATGATTAACCACCTATAAACATACTGGTAGAATAGAGGAAGTAGTGATGGTGAACATGATTAACCACCTATAAACATACTGGTAGAATAGAGGAAGTAGTGATGGTGAACATGATTAACCACCTATAAACATACTGGTAGAATAGAGGAAGTAGTGATGGTGAACATGATTAACCACCTATAAACATACTGGTAGAATAGAGGAAGTAGTGATGGTGAACATGATTAACCACCTATAAACATACTGGTAGAATAGAGGAAGTAGTGATGGTGAACATGATTAACCACCTATAAACATACTGGTAGAATAGAGGAAGTAGTGATGGTGAACATGATTAACCACCTATAAACATACTGGTAGAATAGAGGAAGTAGTGATGGTGAACATGATTAACCACCTATAAACATACTGGTAGAATAGAGGAAGTAGTGATGGTGAACATGATTAACCACCTATAAACATACTGGTAGAATAGAGGAAGTAGTGATGGTGAACATGATTAACCACCTATAAACATACTGGTAGAATAGTAGAATAGAGGAAGTAGAGTGGTGAACATGATTAACCACCTATAAACATACTGGAAGTAGTGATGGTGAACATGATTAACCACCTATAAACATACTGGTAGAATAGAGGAAGTAGTGATGGTGAACATGATTAACCACCTATAAACATACTGGTAGAATAGAGGAAGTAGTGATGGTGAACATGATTAACCACCTATAAACATACTGGTAGAATAGAGGAAGTAGTGATGGTGAACATGATTAACCACCTATAAACATACTGGTAGAATAGAGGAAGTAGTGATGGTGAACATGATTAACCACCTATAAACATACTGGTAGAATAGAGGAAGTAGTGATGGTGAACATGATTAACCACCTATAAACATACTGGTAGAATAGAGGAAGTAGTGATGGTGAACATGATTAACCACCTATAAACATACTGGTAGAATATGAGGAAGTAGTGATGGTGAACATGATTAACCACCTATAAACATACTGGTAGAATAGAGGAAGTAGTGATGGTGAACATGATTAACCACCTATAAACATACTGGTAGAATAGAGGAAGTAGTGATGGTGAACATGATTAACCACCTATAAACATACTGGTAGAATAGAGGAGAGTAGTGATGGTGAACAGTAGTGATGGTGAACATGATTAACCACCTATAAACATACTGGTAGAATAGAGGAAGTAGTGATGGTGAACATGATTAACCACCTATAAACATACTGGTAGAATAGAGGAAGTAGTGATGGTGAACATGATTAACCACCTATAAACATACTGGTAGAATAGTAGTGATGGTGAACATGATTAACCACCTATAAACATACTGTAGAATAGAGGAAGTAGTGAACATGATTAACCACCTATAAACATACTGGTAGAATAGAGGAAGTAGTGATGGTGAACATGATTAACCACCTATAAGAATAGAGGAAGTAGTGATGGTGAACATGATTAACCACCTATAAACATACTGGTAGAATAGAGGAAGTAGTGATGGTGAACATGATTAACCACCTATAAACATACTGGTAGAATAGAGGAAGTAGTGATGGTGAACATGATTAACCACCTATAAACATACTGGTAGAATAGAGGAAGTAGTGATGGTGAACATGATTAACCACCTATAAACATACTGGTAGAATAGAGGAAGTAGTGATGGTGAACATGATTAACCACCTATAAACATACTGGTAGAATAGAGGAAGTAGTGATGGTGAACATGATTAACCACCTATAAACATACTGGTAGAATAGAGGAAGTAGTGATGGTGAACATGATTAACCACCTATAAACATACTGGTAGAATAGAGGAAGTAGTGATGGTGAACATGATTAACCACCTATAAACATACTGAGAATAGAGGAAGTAGTGATGGTGAACATGATTAACCACCTATAAACATACTGGTAGAATAGAGGAAGTAGTGATGGTGAACATGATTAACCACCTATAAACATACTGGTAGAATAGAGGAAGTAGTGATGGTGAACATGATTAACCACCTATAAACATACTAGAGGAAGTAGTGATGGTAGAATATAAACATACTGGTAGAATAGAAGTAGTGATGGTGAACATGATTAACCACCTATAAACATACTGGTAGAATAGAGGAAGTAGTGATGGTGAACATGATTAACCACCTATAAACATACTGGTAGAATAGAGGAAGTAGTGATGGTGAACATGATTAACCACCTATAAACATACTGGTAGAATAGAGGAAGTAGTGATGGTGAACATGATTAACCACCTATAAACATACTGGTAGAATAGAGGAAGTAGTGATGGTGAACATGATTAACCACCTATAAACATACTGGTAGAATAGAGGAAGTAGTGATGGTGAACATGATTAACCACCTATAAACATACTGGTAGAATAGAGGAAGTAGTGATGGTGAACATGATTAACCACCTATAAACATACTGGTAGAATAGAGGAAGTAGTGATGGTGAACATGATTAACCACCTATAAACATACTGGTAGAATAGAGGAAGTAGTGATGGTGAACATGATTAACCACCTATAAACATACTGGTAGAATAGAGGAAGTAGTGATGGTGAACATGATTAACCACCTATAAACATACTGGTAGAATAGAGGAAGTAGTGATGGTGAACATGATTAACCACCTATAAACATACTGGTAGAATAGAGGAAGTAGTGATGGTGAACATGATTAACCACCTATAAACATACTGGTAGAATAGAGGAAGTAGTGATGGTGAACATGATTAACCACCTATAAACATACTGGTAGAATAGAGGAAGTAGTGATGGTGAACATGATTAACCACCTATAAACATACTGGTAGAATAGAGGAGGTGAAGATTAACCACCTATAAACATACTGAGAATAGGTGAACATGATTAACCACCTATAAACATACTGGTAGAATAGAGGAAGTAGTGATGGTGAACATGATTAACCACCTATAAACATACTGGTAGAATAGAGGAAGTAGTGATGGCGAACATGATTAACCACCTATAAACATACTGGTAGAATAGAGGAAGTAGTGATGGCATACATGATTAACCACCTATAAACATACTGGTAGAATAGAGGAAGTAGTGATGGTGAACATGATTAACCACCTATAAACATACTGGTAGAATAGAGGAAGTAGTGATGGTGATTAACCACCTATAAACATACTGAAACATGATTAACCACCTATAAACATACTGGTAGAATAGAGGAAGTAGTGATGGTGAACATGATTAACCACCTATAAACATACTGGTAGAATAGAGGAAGTAGTGATGGTGAACATGATTAACCACCTATAAACATACTGGTAGAATAGAGGAAGTAGTGATGGTGAACATGATTAACCACCTATAAACATACTGGTAGAATAGAGGAAGTAGTGATGGTGAACATGATTAACCACCTATAAACATACCTATAAACATACTGGTAGAATAGAGGAAGTAGTGATGGTGAACATGATTAACCACCTATAAACATACTGGTAGAATAGAGGAAGTAGTGATGGTGAACATGATTAACCACCTATAAACATACTGGTAGAATAGAGGAAGTAGTGATGGTGAACATGATTAACCACCTATAAACATACTGGTAGAATAGAGGAAGTAGTGATGGTGAACATGATTAACCACCTATAAACATACTGGTAGAATAGAGGAAGTAGTGATGGTGAACATGATTAACCACCTATAAACATACTGGTAGAATAGAGGAAGTAGTGATGGTGAACATGATTAACCACCTATAAACATACTGGTAGAATAGAGGAAGTAGTGATGGTGAACATGATTAACCACCTATAAACATACTGGTAGAATAGAGGAAGTAGTGATGGTGACCCATGATTAACCACTATAAACATACTGGTAGAATAGAGGTAGTGATGGTGAACCCTTAACCACCTATAAACATACTGGTAGAATAGAGGAAGTAGTGATGGTGAACATGATTAACCACCTATAAACATACTGGTAGAATAGAGGAAGTATGGTGAACCCTTAACCCCTATAAACATACTGGTAGAATAGAGGAAGTAGTGAACCCATACTGGTAGAATAACCCTATAAACATACTGGTAGAATAGAGGAAGTAGTGAACCCTAACCCTATAAACATACTATAAACATAAACATACTGGTAGAATAGAGGAAGTAGTGAACCCTAACCACCTATAAACATACTGGTAGAATAGAGGAAGTAGTGATGGTGAACTATAAACATACTGGTAGAATAGAGGAAGTAGTGAACCCTAACCCTATAAACATACTGGTAGAATAGAGGAAGTAGTGAACCCTAACCCTATAAACATACTGGTAGAATAGAGGAAGTAGTGATGAACCTAACCCTATAAACATACTGGTAGAATAGAGGAAGTAGTGAACCCTAACCCTATAAACATACTGGTAGAATAGAATAGAGGAAGTAGTGAACCCTAACCCTATAAACATACTGGTAGAATAGAGGAAGTAGTGAAACCCTAACCCTATAAACATACTGGTAGAATAGAGGAAGTAGTGAACCCTAACCCTATAAACATACTGGTAGAATAGAGGAAGTAGTGAACCCTAACCCTATAAACATACTGGTAGAATAGAGGAAGTAGTGAACCCTAACCCTATAAACATACTAGTAGAATAGAGGAAGTAGTGAACCCTAACCCTATAAACATACTGGTAGAATAGAAGGTGAACCCTAACCCTATAAACATACTGGTAGAATAGAGGAAGTAGTGAACCCTAACCCTATAAACATACTGGTAGAATAGAGGAAGTAGTGAACCCTAACCCTATAAACTATAGAATACTGGTAGAATAGAGGAAGTAGTGAACCCTAACCCTATAAACATACTGGTAGAATAGAGGAAGTAGTGAACCCTAGAATAGAGGAAGTAGTGAACCCTAACCCTATAAACATACTGGTAGAATAGAGGAAGTAGTGAACCCTAACCCTATAAACATACTGGAATAGAATAGTAGAATAGAAGTAGTGAACCCTAACCCTATAAACATACTGGTAGAATAGAGGAAGTAGTGAACCCTAACCCTATAAACATACTGGTAGAATAGAGGAAGTAGTGAACCCTAACCCTATAAACATACTAGTAGAATAGAGGAAGTAGTGAACCCTAACCCTATAAACATACTAGTAGAATAGAGGAAGTAGTGAACCCTAACCCTATAAACATACTGGTAGTAGAATAGAGGAAGTAGTGAACCCTAACCCTATAAACATACTAGTAGAATAGAGGATAGTGAACCCTAACCCTATAAACATACTAGTAGAATAGAGGAAGTAGTGAACCCTAACCCTATAAACATACTGGTAGAATAGAGGAAGTAGTGAACCCTAACCCTATAAACACACTGGTAGAATAGAGGAAGTAGTGAACCCTAACCCTATAAACATACTAGTAGAATAGAGGAAGTAGTGAACCCTAACCCTATAAACATACTGGTAGAATAGAGGAAGTAGTGAACCCTAACCCTATAAACATACTGGTAGAATAGAGGAAGTAGTGAACCCTAACCCTATAAACATACTAGTAGAATAGAGGAAGTAGTGAACCCTAACCCTATAAACATACTAGTAGAATAGAGGAAGTAGTGAACCCTAACCCTATAAACATACTAGTAGAATAGAGGAAGTAGTGAACCCTAACCCTATAAACATACTAGTAGAATAGAGGAAGTAGTGAACCCTAACCCTATAAACATACTAGTAGAATAGAGGAAGTAGTGAACCCTAACCCTATAAACATACTAGTAGAATAGAGGAAGTAGTGAACCCTAACCCTATAAACATACTAGTAGAATAGAGGAAGTAGTGAACCCTAACCCTATAAACATACTGGTAGAATAGAGGAAGTAGTGAACCCTAACCCTATAAACACACTGGTAGAATAGAGGAAGTAGTGAACCCTAACCCTATAAACATACTGGTAGAATAGAGGAAGTAGTGAACCCTATAAACATAACCCTAACCCTATAAACATACTGGTAGAATAGAGGAAGTAGTGAACCCTAACCCTATAAACATACTGGTAGAATAGAGGAAGTAGTGAACCCTAACCCTATAAACATACTACTGGTAGAATAGAGGAAGTAGTGAACCCTAACCCTATAAACATACTGGTAGAATAGAATAGGAAGTAGTGAACCCTAACCCTATAAACATACTGGTAGAATAGAGGAAGTAGTGAACCCTAACCCTATAAACATACTAGTAGAATAGAGGAAGTAGTGAACCCTAACCCTATAAACATACTAGTAGAATAGAGGAAGTAGTGAACCCTAACCCTATAAACATACTAGTAGAATAGAGGAAGTAGTGAACCCTAACCCTATAAACATACTAGTAGAATAGAGGAAGTAGTGAACCCTAACCCTATAAACATACTGTAGAATAGAGGAAGTAGTGAACCCTAACCCTATAAACATACTGGTAGAATAGAGGAAGTAGTGAACCCTAACCCTATAAACACACTGGTAGAATAGAGGAAGTAGTGAACCCTAACCCTATAAACATACTGGTAGAATAGAGGAAGTAGTGAACCCTAACCCTATAAACATACTAGTAGAATAGAGGAAGTAGTGAACCCTAACCCTATAAACATACTGGTAGAATAGAGGAAGTAGTGAACCCTAACCCTATAAACATACTGGTAGAATAGAGGAAGTAGTGAACCCTAACCCTATAAACATACTGGTAGAATAGAGGAAGTAGTGAACCCTAACCCTATAAACATACTGGTAGGATAGAGGAAGTAGTGAACCCTAACCCTATAAACATACTGGTAGAATAGAGGAAGTAGTGAACCCTAACCCTATAAACACTATAAGAGGACAAGGGATGCGTTCCAAATGGGGCCCTATTCCCTACATAGTGCACTACTTAAGGCCAGTGCCCTATAGGGAATAGGTTGCCATTTTTGGACACATATCCAAGTGTTTTGTGTTCCCTCAGCTTGTCCCCAGACTGCCCTTTTAATCCCCTGCCCCCTGGTATGTGTTGGTGACATCACACCGCTCCCCGCCACTCCCTCCGTCCAGGCCTGGCGAGTCGATCGGGAGACTGACTGGCTCCATTCTCTGACCTCTGCCATTATCAAGATGGCGTCTGTCTGTCCGTCCGACGGGCTCAGAAGAGAATTGATATCATGGATACACATTACAGACAGATGAGAGATACTACATCTACTGTAAATCTACTACATCTACTGTAAATCTACTGTAATAGAAGTATTGCGTGGCCAGCCTTCCAAAACCCCATCCCATTCACTCCACTACTGTGAGAAGCCTGGGTTTTGGTGGATACAGTAATATCTACTGGAATAGAAGTATTGCGTGGCTAGCCTTCCAAAACCCCATCCCATTCACTCCACTACTGTGAGAAGCCTGGGTTTTGGAGGATACAGTAATATCTACTGTTATAGAAGTATTGCGTGGCCAGCCTTCCAAAACCCCATCCCATTCACTCCACTACTGTGAGAAGCCTGGGTTTTGGAGGATACAGTAATATCTACTGTTATAGAAGTATTGCGTGGCCAGCCTTCCAAAACCCCATCCCATTCACTCCACTACTGTGAGAAGCCTGGGTTTTGGAGGATACAGTAATATCTACTGGAACTGTTAGCAACAACAACCAGGAAGGAGACCAATCAACTGAAGGACTGTTCTGATGTTGCTAGGAGACAGATGCAGAGGAACTTCTCTGAAAAGGTTGGCCATGACCTCTCCTGGAGGATCCCTCTTAAACTGCATCTCAAACAGTAGTGCACTATATAGGGAATAGTGTACCATAGGGCTCTGGTCTAAAGTAGTGCACTATATAGGGAATAGTGTACCATAGGGCTCTGGTCAACAGTAGGGCACTATATAGGGAATAGTGTACCATAGGGCTCTGGTCTAAAGTAGTACACTATATAGGGAATAGTGTACTATAGGGCTCTGGTCAACAGTAGGGCACTATATAGGGAATAGTGTACCATAGGGCTCTGGTCTAAAGTAGTACACTATATAGGGAATAGTGTACCATAGGGCTCTGGTCTAAAGTAGTACACTATATAGGGAATAGTGTACCATAGGGCTCTGGTCAACAGTAGTGCACTTTATAGGGAATAGTGTACCATAGGGCTCTGGTCTAAAGTAGTGCACTATATAGGGAATAGTGTACCATAGGGCTCTGGTCAACACTAGTGCACTTTATAGGGAATAGTGTACCATAGGGCTCTGGTCAACACTAGTGCACTATATAGGGAATGAATAGCATTCTCACATAGGTGTTCCTTTTGTCCAGGTGGGAAAGGGCAGTGTGGAGTGCAATAGAGATTAATGCTGAGCTGTAGTCAATGAACAGCATTCTCACATAGGTGTTCCTTTTGTCCAGGTGGGAAAGGGCAGTGTGGAGTGCAATAGAGATTGCGTCATCTGTGGATCTGTTGGGGCAGTACGCGAATTGGAATGGGTCTAGGGTTCCTGGGATGATGGTGTTGATGTGAGCCATGACCAGCTTTTCAAAGCACTTCATGGCTACCGACGTGAGTGCTACAGGCGGTAATCATTTAGGCAGGTTGCCTTTGCTTCCTTGGGCACAGGGACTATGGTAATCTGCTTAAAACATGTAGGTATTACAGACTTGGTCAGGGATGGGTTGAAAATGTCAGTGAAGACACTTGCCGGTTGGTCCATGCATGCTCTGAGTACACGTCCTGGTAATCCATCTGGCCCCACGGCTTTGTGAATGTTGACCTGTTGAAAGGTCTTGCTCACATTGGCTGCGGAAAGCGTGATCACAGTCATCTATAACAGCTGGTGCTCTTGTGCATGCTTCAGTGTTTTAAAAAAACCTTTATTACACTAGGCAGAATGTGACTGGCAGAACGGGTGTTGTATGTGGAGGATGAGGGCTTCAGTAGATATCTCAGATAGGGGGAGGGAGGCCTATGAGGGCTGCAGTAGATATCTCAGATAGGGGGGAGGGAGGCCTATGAGGGCTGCAGTAGATATCTCAGATAGGGGGAGGGAGGCCTATGAGGGCTTCAGTAGATATCTCAGATAGGGGGGAGGCCTATGAGGGCTTCTATATCTCAGATAGGGCTGCAGTAGATATCTCAGATAGGGGGGAGGGAGGCCTAGGCCTATGAGGGCTTAGATATCTCAGATAGGGGGGAGGGAGATGATCAGTAGATATCTCAGATAGGGGGAGGGAGGCCTATGAGGGCTGCAGTAGATATCTCAGATAGGGGGAGGGAGGCCTATGAGGGCTTCAGTAGATATCTCAGATAGGGGGAGGGAGGCCTATGAGGGCTGCAGTAGATATCTCAGATAGGGGGAGGGAGGCCTAGAGGGCTGCAGTAGGCTCAGATAGGGGGAGGGAGGCCTATGAGGGCTTCAGTAGATATCTCAGATAGGGGGAGGGAGGCCTATGAGGGCTGCAGTAGATATCTCAGATAGGGGGGAGGGAGGCCTATGAGGGCTGCAGTAGATATCTCAGATAGGGAGGAGGGAGGCCTATGAGGGCTTCAGTAGATATCTCAGATAGGGGGAGGGAGGCCTATGAGGGCTTCAGTAGATATCTCAGATAGGGAGGGAGGCCTATGAGGGCTGCAGTAGATATCTCAGATAGGGGGAGGGAGGCCTATGAGGGCTGCAGTAGATATCTCAGATAGGGGGAGGGAGGCCTAGATATCTCAGAGGGCTGCAGGCTAGATATCTCAGATAGGGGGAGGGAGGCCTATGAGGGCTGCAGTAGATATCTCAGATAGGGGAGGGAGGCCTATGAGGGCTGCAGTAGATATCTCAGATAGGGGGAGGGGGGAGGGAGGCCTATGAGGGCTGCAGGCCTATGAGGGCTTCAGTAGATATCTCAGATAGGGGGAGGGAGGCCTATGAGGGCTTCAGTAGATATCTCAGATAGGGGGGTTTGAGGCCTATGAGGGCTGCAGTAGGTATCTCAGATAGGGGGGAGGGAGGCCTAGGAGGGCTTCAGTAGATATCTCAGATAGGGGGGTTTGAGGCCTAGGAAGCTTTTAGAAATAAGCATCAACCAGTGGGTCTTGTGACGAGTAAACAGAGATGACCAGTTTACAGAAGAGTACAGAGTGCAGTGATGTGTCCTTTCAGGAGCATTGGTGGCAAATCTGATGGCCGAATGGTAAAGAACATCTAGCCGCTTGAGAGCACCCTTACCTGCCGATCTATAAATTACGTCTCCGAAATCTAGGGTTAGTTTGGCAGCTGGGGTGAAAGAGGAGTGATGACGATTGAGGAAACCAAGTCTAGATTGAACCTTAGCCTTCAGCTTTGATATGTGCTGAGAGAAGGACAGTGTACCATCTAGCCATACTTCCAAGCACTTGTATGAGGTGACTACCTCAAGCTCTAAACCCTCAGAGGTAGTAGTCACACTGATGGGGAGAGGGGCATTCTTCTTACCAAACCACATGACCTTTGTTGTGGAGGTGTTCAGAACAAGGTTAAGGCCAGAGAAAGCTCATTGGACACTAATAAAGCTTTGTTGTGGAGGTGTTCAGAACAAGGTTAAGGCCAGAGAAAGCTCATTGGACACTAATAAAGCTTTGTTGTGGAGGTGTTCAGAACAAGGTTAAGGCCAGAGAAAGCTTGTTGGACACTAAGAAAGCTTTGTTGTGGAGCTTTTAACACCAAATCCGGTGAGGGGCCAGCTGAGTATAAGACTGTATCATCTGCATATAAATGGATGAGTATAAGACTGTATCATCTACATATAAATGGATGAGTATAAGACTGTATCATCTACATATAAATGGATGAGTATAAGACTGTATCATCTGCATATAAATGGATGAGTGAGCTTCCTACTGCCTGACCTATTTTTAATTTTCTTTATGGGGGCGTGTTTGTTCCAGAATGTATCACACCCGGCCGTCATTGGGAGTCCCATAAAGCGACACACAACTGCCCAGCGCCGACTGGATTTGGTTACCCCGGTAGGCCGTCATTGTAAATAAGAATTTGTGCTTAACGGCCTTGTTAAATAAAGGTGCAATAAAACATTGTTAATAATACAACTGAAAATATTACAAAAGAAGGTCCAAGCGTCTTCAACAGAGGGGATCACGCTGATTCTATACCATTTTACAGAGGCAAGTGCCCATGACACATCAGGACAGGTCATTTCACTGAGCAGCCATTACTAACACAGGCTGTAAAACAATGATCACTAAGGTCATTACAGAAAACACCAGACTGACACCTAGCAGGATTATTTGTGAGGATAATGTCGAGGAGAGTAGCCTTTTCTGGGTGTTTGGAGTCATACCTTGTGGGATTGGTAATAATCTGAGAAAGATTTAGGAAGCCCCATTGCTTTAGGACTTGGTCAGGTGGTTTAAGCATGTCCGAGTTTAGGTCACCTAGCAGGCCAAAATCAGACTTAGTGCATTTAGGGTACAGGCCGGTGCTGATGGTGGACGATAACACCCAGCATCAGTCAACAAAATGTAAGTTTAATGCTTAAAACCAGCAAATCAAATTGTTTGGGGACAGACTTGGTGTAGACAACCGAGCACTGAAGGTGTTCCTTGGTAAAGGAACCCCTCTTTTCACTGGGATTCTTTGCCTCTAACCCTGTTACGGGGGCTGAGTCACTGGCTTGCTGGGGCTCTCTCGTGCCGTCCCTGGGGGGGGTGCGTCACCTGGGTGGGTTGATTCACTGTTGTGGTCGGCCTGTCTGGGTCCCCCCCCCCCTTGGGTTGTACCGTGTCGGAGATCTTTGTGGGCTATACTCGGCCTTGTCTCAGGATGGTAAGTTGGTGGTTGAAGATTTCCCTCTAGTGGTGTGGGGGCTGTGCTTTGGCAAAGTGGGTGGGGTTATATCCTTCCTGTTTGGCCCTGTCCGGGGGTGTCCTCGGATGGGGCCACAGTGTCTCCTGACCCCTCCTGTCTCAGCCTCCAGTATTTATGCTGCAGTAGTTTGTGTCGGGGGGGCTAGGGTCAGTTTGTTTATCTGGAGTACTTCTCCTGTCCTATTCGGTGTCCTGTGTGAATCTAAGTGTGTGTTCTCTAATTCTCTCCTTCTCTCTTTCTTTCTCTCTCTCGGAGGACCTGAGCCCTAGGACCATGCCCCAGGACTACCTGACATGATGACTCCTTGCTGTCCCCAGTCCACCTGGCCATGCTGCTGCTCCAGTTTGAACTGGCCTGGGCCCTAGGACCATGTCCCAGGACTACCTGACATGAGGACTCCTTGCTGTCCCCAGTCCACCTGGCCATGCTCCTGCTCCAGTTTCAACTGTTCTGCCTTACTATTATTCAACCATGCTGGTCATTTATGAACATTTGAACATCTTGGCAACGTTCTGTTATAATCTCCACCCGGCACAGCCAGAAGAGGACTGGCCACCCCACATATGCTCTCTCTAATTCTCTCTTTCTTTCTCTCTCTCGGAGGACCTGAGCCCTAGGACCGTGCCCCAGGACTACCTGAAATGATGGCTCCTTGCTGTCCCCAGTCCACCTGACTGTGCTGCTGCTCCAGTTTCAACTGTTCTGCCTTATTATTATTTGACCATGCTGGTCATTTATGAACATTTGAACATCTTGGTCATGTTCTGTTATAATCTCTACCCGGCACAGCCAGAAGAGGACTGGCCACCCCACATAGCCCAGTTCCTCTCTAGGTTTCTTCCTAGGTTTTGGCCTTTCTAGGGAGTTTTTCCTAGCCACCGTGCTTTTACACCTGCATTGTTTGCTGTTTGGGGTTTTAGGCTGGGTTTCTGTACAGCACTTTGAGATATTAGCTGATGTACGAAGGGCTATATAAATAAATTTGATTAGATTTGATTTGATTTAAAGATTGCCACTCCACCACCTTTGGAAGGTCTTGCCGAAACAGGTTGTAACCAGAACGGTTAACATCAGTATTCAAAACACTCTTCCTTAACCACGTCTCAGTAGTGACCAACACATCTGGATTAGAGCTGTGAACCCACACTCTTCCTGAACCACGTCTCAGTAGTGACCAACACATCTGGATTAGAGCTGTGAACCCACACTCTTCCTGAACCACGTCTCAGTAGTGACCAACACATCTGGATTAGAGCTGTGAACCCACACTCTTCCTTAACCACGTCTCAGTAGTGACCAACACATCTGGATTAGAGCTGTGAACCCACACTCTTCCTGAACCACGTCTCAGTAGTGACCAACACATCTGGATTAGAGCTGTGAACCCACACTCTTCCTGAACCACGTCTCAGTAGTGACCAACACATCTGGATTAGAGCTGTGAACCCACACTCTTCCTGAACCACGTCTCAGTAGTGACCAACACATCTGGATTAGAGCTGTGAACCCACACTCTTCCTGAACCACGTCTCAGTAGTGACCAACACATCTGGATTAGAGCTGTGAACCCACACTCTTCCTGAACCACGTCTCAGTAGTGACCAACACATCTGGATTAGAGCTGTGAACCCACACTCTTCCTGAACCACGTCTCAGTAGTGACCAACACATCTGGATTAGAGCTGTGAACCCACACTCTTCCTGAACCACGTCTCAGTAGTGACCAACACATCTGGATTAGAGCTGTGAACCCACACTCTTCCTGAACCACGTCTCAGTAGTGACCAACACATCTGGATTAGAGCTGTGAACCCACACTCTTCCTGAACCACGTCTCAGTAGTGACCAACACATCTGGATTAGAGCTGTGAACCCACACTCTTCCTGAACCACGTCTCAGTAGTGACCAACACATCTGGATTAGAGCTGTGAACCCACACTCTTCCTGAACCACGTCTCAGTAGTGACCAACACATCTGGATTAGAGCTGTGAACCCACACTTTAAATGGATCAATTTTAGGTAATACGCTTCTAGTGTTAACATGCAGAAAACCCAGGCTTTTGCGAGAGCAGAAATCAGTGATGCAGATATCAGAGCACAAGTCAGATTACAATGAAGAGCAAGACGTGCCGCTCTGTTCTGGGGTCGCTGCAGCTTAACTAGGTCTTACCTTCAGAACTCGACCCCACAACTGGCCAAAAAAACAGAGCATCTCTTTATTATGGACAGACCTCTCCCCATCTTCACAACCATTTAATCAATATGTTTTGAGCAGAACAGTTTACAATCTAAGGCAACACCAAGAAATGTAGTCTCCTCAACTTGCTCAACAGCCACACCATTCAATACCAGATTCAGCTGAGGTCTATAATTTAGGGAATGATTTGTACCAAATACAATGCTCTTAGTTTTAGAGATATTCAGGGCCAGTTTATTACTGGTCACCCATTCTAAAACAGATGGCAACTCTTTAACTTCATTAGCTGTGGTTGCTGATGCTTATATGGTTGAATCATCAGCGTATATGGACACATGCTTTGTTTAATGCCAGTGTCAGGTCATTGGGGCGGCAGCGTAGCCTAGTGGTTAGAGAGTTGGACTAGTAACCGAAAGGTTGCAAGTTCAAATCGCCGAGCTGACAAGGTACAAATTTGTCGTTCTGACCCTGAACAAGCAGTTAACCCACTGTTCCTAGGCCGTCATTGAAAATAAGAATTTGTTCTTAAATGACTTGCTGAGTAAAATAAAGGATTTTTTTTTTTTAATTGGTGAAAAGAGTAGAGGGCCTAGAAAGCTGCCCTGTGGTACACCACACTTTACATCTTTGACATTAGAGAAGCTTCCATGAAATAAATATTTTGAGTTTTGATTCCACGATATGGGCAGAGGTTGAAAAGTCATAACTCAAGAGCCTTAAGTTTAGAATGGATCGGCCTTACGGTTGCAGGCTGTAAAGCTCTTACTGGGGGCTTCATTGAGGCAAGGCCATGAAAATTGGTGTGAGCTGTGAGGACAATGGAGGTGAGTGTATAGACAGACATAGAGGAGAGAGATGTCTATAGACTGGGAAAACAGACAGACAGCACATCTGATCTGGGGGTCTCTCTCTCCCCCTCTCTCTCTCTCTCTCTCTCTCTCTCTCTCTCTCGTCCCCTCCCCTTCTCTCCCTCCCTCCCTCCACCCTCTCTCTCTCCCTCCCTCCACCCTCCCTCCCTCCCCCCTCTCCCTCTCTCTCTCTCTCTCCCTCCCTCCCTCCCCCCCTGACCCCTCGTCCCCACCACGTCTCCATAAAGCAAAGCTTCCTCTCTCCCTCCCTCCCTCCACCCTCCCTCCCTCCCCCCTCTCTCCCTCTCTCTCTCTCCCTCCCTCCCCCTGACCCCTCGTCCCCACCACGTCTCCATAAAGCAAAGCTTCCTCTCCCTCTCCCCTGCTCTCTCCCTCTCTCTCTCTCCCTCCCTCCCTCCCCTGACCCCTCGTCCCCACCACGTCTCCATAAAGCAAAGCTTCCTCTCCCTCTCCCCTGCTCTCTGTCTCCACTTCTCTCCAGGTCTCCTTCCACAGTGTCTCCATAAAGCCTGTGGTGGTCATTATTTTGGGCAGATGGAGGAAGGTTAGCGTCTGTCACTCCTGAGGAGGGGATCGTATGGATGACAGAAGAAAGAGCCCATCAGAGAAAAGACCAGAAGCAGGAGGGAGCTTTTCATTGGTGTGAAAGACGTTGAAGAGGATAAGGAGCGGGGAAGCGCTGGGCATACAAATAGTCACTCTAGAATGGGCTTAGAGCCTATAACCCTGGCCATTTGAATGGGGAGGGCCGTTATTCTTATTCTGGGGTCCCCTGTCCTCACAGTCAGCTGACAGAGAGAAAGAGAAGAATGGCAGGGTTCAAGGCCCTCTCTAGGACCCACACAATAGGAGGGGCTCGCTCTTCTTCTCCTTTCAGACATGTAGCTTGAATATCTCTAGATGAAGAAGATGGCACAATGCCAAGCCCTGAGAGAGAGATTCCACAAAGATGTGAACCAATTGAGAGGCAAGAAGGGCCTTCTATGCCAACAAAAGGAACATAACATTTGACCTAACAATTAGGATCTGGCTAACAAAACTTGAATCAGTTATAGAACCCATTGCCCTTTAGGTTGTGAGGTCTGGGGTCCACTCACCAACCAATAATTCACAAAATAGGACAAAAACCAAATTGAGACTGCAAATGTCATAGATTAAGATACAGTAGAATAGTATAGAATATAGAATAATATATATTGTAGGGTGGTGGGTACTGTTGTATTGTAGGGTACTGTTGTATTGTAGGGTGGTGGGGTACTGTTGTGTTGTAGGGTGGTGGGTACTGTTGTATTGTAGGGTGGTGGGGTACTGTTGTGTTGTAGGGTGGTGGGGGACTGTTGTATTGTAGGGTGGTGGGGTACTGTTGTATTGTAGGGTGGTGGGTACTGTTGTATTGTAGGGTGGTGGGTACTGTTGTGTTGTAGGGTGGTGGGGTACTGTTGTATTGTAGGGTGGTGGGTACTGTTGTATTGTAGGGTGGTGGGTACTGTTGTATTGTAGGGTGGTGGGGTACTGTTGTATTGTAGGGTGGTGGGTACTGTTGTATTGTAGGGTGGTGGGGTACTGTTGTATTGTAGGGTGGTGGGTACTGTTGTATTGTAGGGTGGTGGGGTACTGTTGTATTGTAGGGTGGTGGGTACTGTTGTGTTGTAGGGTGGTGGGTACTGTTGTGTTGTAGGGTGGTGGGGTACTGTTGTGTTGTAGGGTGGTGGGTACTGTTGTATTGTAGGGTGGTGGGTACTGTTGTATTGTAGGGTGGTGGGGTACTGTTGTGTTGTAGGGTGGTGGGTACTGTTGTATTGTAGGGTGGTGGGTACTGTTGTGTTGTAGGGTGGTGGGTACTGTTGTGTTGTAGGGTGGTGGGTACTGTTGTATTGTAGGGTGGTGGGTACTGTTGTATTGTAGGGTGGTGGGTACTGTTATGTTGTAGGGTGGTGGGGTACTGTTGTATTGTAGGGTGGTGGGGTACTGTTGTGTTGTAGGGTGGTGGGGTACTGTTGTATTGTAGGGTGGTGGGGTACTGTTGTATTGTAGGGTGGTGGGGTACTGTTATATTGTAGGGTGGTGGGGTACTGTTGTATTGTAGGGTGGTGGGGTACTGTTGTATTGTAGGGTGGTGGGGTACTGTTGTATTGTAGGGTGGTGGGGTACTGTTGTATTGTAGGGTGGTGGGGTACTGTTGTATTGTAGGGTGGTGGGGTACTGTTGTATTGTAGGGTGGTGGGGGACTGTTATGTTGTAGGGTGGTGGGTACTGTTGTATTGTAGGGTGGTGGGTACTGTTGTATTGTAGGGTGGTGGGGGACTGTTATGTTGTAGGGTGGTGGGTACTGTTGTATTGTAGCGTGGTGGGGTACTGCTGTATTGTAGGGTGGTGGGTACTGTTGTGTTGTAGGGTGGTGGTTACTGTTGTATTGTAGGGTGGTGGGGTACTGTTGTGTTGTAGGGTGGTGGGGTACTGTTGTATTGTAGGGTGGTGGGTACTGTTATGTTGTAGGGTGGTGGGGGACTGTTGTATTGTAGGGTGGTGGGTACTGTTGTATTGTAGGGTGGTGGGGTACTGTTGTATTGTAGGGTGGTGGGTACTGTTGTATTGTAGGGTGGTGGGGTACTGTTGTATTGTAGGGTGGTGGGTACTGTTGTATTGTAGGGTGGTGGGGTACTGTTGTATTGTAGGGTGGTGGGTACTGTTGTGTTGTAGGGTGGTGGGTACTGTTGTGTTGTAGGGTGGTGGGTACTGTTGTATTGTAGGGTGGTGGGGTACTGTTGTATTGTAGGGTGGTGGGGTACTGTTGTATTGTAGGGTGGTGGGGTACTGTTGTATTGTAGGGTGGTGGGTACTGTTGTATTGTAGGGTGGTGGGTACTGTTGTATTGTAGGGTGGTGGGTACTGTTGTATTGTAGGGTGGTAGGGTACTGTTGTATTGTAGGGTGGTGGGGTACTGTTGTATTGTAGGGTGGTGGGGTACTGTTGTGTTGTAGGGTGGTGGGTACTGTTATGTTGTAGGGCAGTGAGGTAGTGTTGTGTAGTAGGTGGTGGGGTACTGTAATATTTATCTTTAAAAAATGCTAGAATATGACTGAATGCCTGGTAGCTTGGTAGTTGGGTTGTGTGGTAGCTAGGTAGCTGGTAGCTAGGTTGTGTGGTAGCTAGATAGGACATGAGTGAATGCTTGGTAGCTTGGTGGTTGGGTTGTGTGGTAGCTAAGTAGCAGATAGCCTGGTAGTTGGGCTGTGTGGTAGCTCGGTAGAAGATAGCCTGGTAGTTGGGCTGTGTGGTAGCTAGGTAGCAGATAGCCTGGTAGCTTGGTGGTTGGGTTGTGCAGGCAGGCAGGCAGGCAGGCAGGCAGGCAGGCAGGCAGGCAGGCAGGCAGGCAGGCAGGCAGGCAGGCAGGCAGGCAGGCAGGCAGGCAGGCAGGCAGAGTCAGACAAACTGTAAAAGTATACATTGAGGTAAATCATGCTGTGTTTATTGTATGGTGAGAGAAACTCTTCAGAAACAACACCAGTACATGATATCAGGTGTTTAAAAATGGACATATTGGTCCCACAGCTTTCACCAGCAACAGGAGCATGTTCAGGACCATCAGGAATGTAGAGGGTAGAAACATCTCAACCCAACAGCCAAGACACACAATATTACACATTCAGTGTGAAAGGTAGACATTGTATATATATAACATGTAATACATCATATAATACATATAGTGTTAAAGCTTTTCACCCTCTATACTGCATATGATGGATATAGAAATTTGACATGGAATGGGGATATGAGAAATGTTGAGGATCTTGAATGTTTACATGATACTGAATATGATGAGGATGGAAATGTTGAATCTTGAATGTTTACATGATACTGAATATGATGAAATGTTTACATGATACTTGAGGATCTTGAATGTTTACATGATACTGAATATGATGGGAATGGGGATATGAGAAATGTTGAGGATCTTGAATGTTTACATGATACTGAATATGATGGGAATGAGGATATCTTGAGAAATGTTGAGGATCTTGAATGTTTACATGATACTGAATATGATGGGAATGGGGATATGAGAAATGTTGAGGATCTTGAATGTTTACATGATACTGAATATGATGGGAATGGGGATATGAGAAATGTTGAGGATCTTGAATGTTTACATGATACTGAATATGATGGGAATGAGGATATGAGAAATGTTGAGGGTCTTGAATGTCTACATGATAGTGAATATGATGGGAATGAGGATATGAGAAATGTTGAGGGTCTTGAATGTTTACATGATACTGAATATGATGGGAATGAGGATATGAGAAATGTTGAGGATCTTGAATGTCTACATGATAGTGAATATGATGGGAATGTTTACATGATATGAGAAATGTTGAGGATCTTGAATGTTTACATGATACTGAATATGATGGGAATGAGGATATGAGAAATGTTGAGGATCTTGAATGTCTACATGATAGTGAATATGATGGGAATGAGGATATGAGAAATGTTGAGGGTCTTGAATGTTTACATGATACTGAATATGATGGGAATGAGGATATGAGAAATGTTGAGAATGATCTTGAATGTTTACAATGATGATACTGAATATGATGGGAATGAGGAATGTTTACATGAGAAATGTTGAGGATATGAGAAATCTTGAATGTTTACATGATACTGAATATGATGGGAATGAGGATATGAGAAATGTTGAGGGTCTTGAATGTTGAATGTTTACATGAGAAATGTTGAGGGTCTTGAATATGATAGTGGGAATGAGGATATGAGAAATGTTGAGGGTCTTGAATGTTTACATGATACTGAATATGATGGGAATGAGGATATGAGAAATGTTGAGGATCTTGAATGTCTACATGATAGTGAATATGAATGAGGAATGAGGGGTCTTGAATGTTTAAATGTTGAGGGTCTTGAATGTTTACTTGAATGTTTGATACTGAATATGATGGGAATGAGGATATGAGAAATGTTGAGGATCTTGAATGTTTACATGATACTGAATATGATGGGAATGAGGATATGAGAAATGTTGAGGATCTTGAATGTCTACATGATAGTGAATATGATGGGAATGAGGATATGAGAAATGTTGAGGGTCTTGAATGTTTACATGATACTGAATATGATAGGAATGAGGATATGAGAAATGTTGAGGATCTTGAATGTTTACATGATACTGAATATGATAGGAATGAGGATATGAGAAATGTTGAGGATCTTGAATGTTTACATGATACTGAATATGATAGGAATGGGGATATGAGAAATGTTGAGGATCTTGAATGTTTACATGATATTGAATATGATGGGAATGAGGATATGAGAAATGTTGAGGATCTTGAATGTTTACATGATACTGAATATGATAGGAATGAGGATATGAGAAATGTTGAGGGTCTTGAATGTTTACATGATACTGAATATGGTGGGAATGAGGATATGAGAAATGTTGAGGGTCTTGAATGTTTACATGATACTGAATATGATGGGAATGAGGATATGAGAAATGTTGAGGATCTTGAATGTCTACATGATAGTGAATATGATGGGAATGAGGATATGAGAAATGTTGAGGGTCTTGAATGTTTACATGATACTGAATATGATGGGAATGAGGATATGAGAAATGTTGAGGGTCTTGAATGTTTACATGATACTGAATATGATGGGAATGAGGATATGAGAAATGTTGAGGGTCTTGAATGTTTACATGATACTGAATATGATGGGAATGAGGATATGAGAAATGTTGAGGGTCTTGAATGTTTACATGATACTGAATATGATAGGAATGAGGATATGAGAAATGGGGGGGGGGGTTGTCCACTGAGGACCAAGTAACATCTCAATATTTTGCATTCTAAAAATATTTTGCAAATGAGGATATGAGAAATGTTGAGTAAAATCTAGAAATATTGAAATGAGATTATTTCATTATCTGTAAAAACACATTTCAACCTGATCTGGATTTACAATTAAAATAACGGTAGAATCAGATGACAGATTTCTATTGACGAGTTAAAGCAGATTTTGATTCATTCAGACATTTGATTCTATTGACGAGTTAAAGCAGATTTTGATTCATTCAGACATTCGATTCTATTGACGAGTTAAAGCAGATTTTGATTCATTCAGACATTCGATTCTATTGACGAGTTAAAGCAGATTTTGATTCATTCAGACATTTGATTCTATTGACGAGTTAAAGCAGATTTGGATTCATTCAGACATTTGATTCTATTGACGAGTTAAAGCAGATTTTGATTCATTCAGACATTTGATTCTATTGACGAGTTAAAGCAGATTTGGATTCATTCAGACATTTGATTCTATTGACGAGTTAAAGCAGATTTTGATTCATTCAGACATTCGATTCTATTGACGAGTTAAAGCAGATTTTGATTCATTCAGACATTTGATTCTATTGACGAGTTAAAGCAGATTTTGATTCATTCAGACATCTCTCTTAAAAATATAAAAAGATAATATTCTGAAACTTTAACAACTACAATTGTAGATACTTAAAACAGAAATACATTTTAAAAAGTCAGAAAAGTGGAGAAGAACAAATCAGGATAAAACTGTTTTTTGATTAAATAGTATCTTTCAATAAAACAAAAATAAGTGAACAATATTTTAAAAAGTGTTGAACGAAAGTCAGTGTTGAAGCCATGTTGATGTAGAGTAGGTGGACAACATGCTGGTGATCTTTAGCCTGCTGGTGATCTTTAGCCTGCTGGTGATCTTTAGCCTGCTGGTGATCTTTAGCCTGCTGGTGATCTTTAGCCTGCTGGTGATCTTTAGCCTGCTGGTGATCTTTAGCCTGCTGGTGATCTTTAGCCTGCTGGTGATCTTTAGCCTGCTGGTGATCTTTAACCTGCTGGTGATCTTTAGCCTGCTGGTGATCTTTAGCCTGCTGGTGATCTTTAGCCTGCTGGTGATCTTTAGCCTGCTGGTGATCTTTAGCCTGCTGGTGATCTTTAGCCTGCTGGTGATCTTTAGCCTGCTGGTGATCTTTAACCTGCTGGTGATCTTTATCTTTAGCCTGCTGGTGATCTTTAGCCTGCTGGTGATCTTTAGCCTGCTGGTGATCTTTAGCCTGCTGGTGATCTTTAGCCTGCTGGTGATCTTTAGCCTGCTGGTGATCTTGGTGATCTTTAGCCTGCTGGTGATCTTTAGCCTGCTGGTGATCTTTAGCCTGCTGGTGATCTTTAGCCTGCTGGTGATCTTTAGCCTGCTGGTGATCTTTAGCCTGCTGGTGATCTTTAGCCTGCTGGTGATCTTTAGCCTGCTGGTGATCTTTAGCCTGCTGGTGATCTTTAGCCTTTAGCTGCTGGTGATCTTTAGCCTGCTGGTGATCTTTAGCCTGCTGGTGATCTTTAGCCTTCTTTAGCCTGCTGGTGATCTTTAGCCTGCTGGTGATCTTTAGCCTGCTGGTGATCTTTAGCCTGCTGGTGATCCTGCTGGTGATCTTTAGCCTGCTGGTGATCTTTAGCCTGCTGGTGATCTTTAGCCTGCTGGTGATCTTTAGCCTGCTGGTGATCTTTAGCCTGCTGGTGATCTTTAGCCTGCTGGTGATCTTTAGCCTGCTGGTGATCTTTAGCCTGCTGGTGATCTTTAGCCTGCTGGTGATATTTAGCCTGCTGGTGATACAATATCCATGTCTGACTGCTAATAGACACTGAACACATACAAACATGTAAAGTGTTGGTCCCATATTTCATGAGTTGAAATAAAAATCCCAGAATTGTTCCGTACGTACAAAAAGCTTTACCTTCCTCTGTTAGTGAGCATTTCTCCTATTGCCAAGATAATCCACCCCCCTGCATCCCAGTCATGTGAAATCCATTGATTAGGGCTGAAAGAATTCATTTCAAATGACAGATTTTCTTCTATGAACTGTAAGTCAGTAAAATCTTTGAAATTGTTGCATGTTGCGTTGCCATTTTTGTTCAGTATAGACGCCATGTAGCAGATGCTTTTATCCCAAAGAGACGGAGTTATGCGTGTATACATATGGGTGATCTCAGGAATTGTACCCACTATCCCGGCACAGCAAGTGCCATGTTCTACAAACGGAGCTACAGAGGACCAGTAACCCAGGAGCAGTTTTCTAACCAATTCTGAACATAGAGGAATATGATCCAGATATGCCCTGCATATCCTCCACTATACGTCCAGTTTCACACAGGACACAAGTCTGAGGCGGCAACACTGTACACATGGCCATGTCTTCCATTGGGGACCATAGATCACTCCTCCATCACCTCCTCTCAATGGTTCTCTTCCTCCTCAGAGGACTCTGGGCGCTCAAAGTCTTCAGCTCGCTGTACTGCACCTACACACAGAGGAATATGGCCAGGTATCATTCATAACAGCAGAGCTACAGTGTCTGAGGAGGTCATACTACCAGTTGCGGTCACACAACAGTCACAGTAGCTCTCAACTAGTGTTGTAAAAATTCTGCTAACTTCCCCGATTGGAGGATTCACACACTTCCTGCTTATTCCCTCCTGAATCCACAAATCTTCCAACACATTTCCCCCAAAACTAGGACTTTTGGGAAAGTTAACAGAATTTTGCAACCCTACTCTCAAACTCTGTGGTGACAATAGTCACAGACGTTATCAACTCTGTGGTGACAATAGTCACAGAAGTGATCAACTCTGTGGTGATATTAGTAACAGACGTTATCAACTCTGTGGTGACATTAGTAACAGACGTTATCAACTCTGTGGTGCCTTCGCCTGGCAACTGAAAGGCACCTGACCCTAACACCTTGTATAATCCACAAGGGCTGTTAGGGAGGAAACATCATAACAGACATTAGGCCGGGCTATAATTACACAGGCAACAACCTGTGGGATATTTCAGTAGAAAGCAGTGCTGAAAGACTAGAAGTTTACTGGCATCCTGCATCTGATCTAGAGGTTTACTGGCATCCTGCATCTGATCTAGAGGTTTACTGGCTTCCTGAATCTGATCTAGAGGTTTACTGGCATCCTGAATCTGATCTAGAGGTTTACTGGCATCCTGAATCTGATCTAGAGGTTTACTGGCTTCCTGAATCTGATCTAGAGGTTTACTGGCTTCCTGAATCTGATCTAGAGGTTTACTGGCTTCCTGAATCTGATCTAGAGGTTTACTGGCATCCTGAATCTGATCTAGAGGTTTACTGGCATCCTGAATCTGATCTAGAGGTTATAACCTGAAAGACTAGAGGTTTACTGGCTTCCTGAATCTGATCTAGAGGTTATAACCTGAAAGACTAGAGGTTTACTGGCTTCCTGAATCTGATCTAGAGGTTTATTGGCTTCCTGAATCTGATTTACAGGTTTACTGGCATCCTGCATCTGATCTAGAGGTTTATTGGCTTCCTGAATCTGATTTACAGGTTTACTGGCTTCCTGAATCTGATCTAGAGGTTATAACCTGAAATACTAGAGGTTTACTGGCATCCTGAATCTGATCTAGAGGTTTACTGGCATCCTGCATCTGATCTAGAGGTTTACTGGCATCCTGCATCTGATCTAGAGGTTTATTGGCTTCCTGAATCTGATTTACAGGTTTACTGGCTTCCTGAATCTGATCTAGAGGTTATAACCTGAAATACTAGAGGTTTACTGGCATCCTGAATCTGATCTAGAGGTTTACTGGCATCCTGCATCTGATCTAGAGGTTTACTGACTTCCTGAATCTGATTTACAGGTTTACTGGCTTCCTGAATCTGATCTAGAGGTTATAACCTGAAATACTAGAGGTTTACTGGCTTCCTGAATCTGATCTAGAGCATTACTGGCTTCCTGAATCTGATCTAGAGGTTATAATCTGAAATACTAGAGGTTTACTGGCTTCCTGAATCTGATCTAGAGCATTACTGGCTTCCTGAATCTGATCTAGAGGTTATAACCTGAAATACTAGAGGTTTACTGGCTTCCTGAATCTGATCTAGAGGTTTACTGGCTTCCTGAATCTGATCTAGAGGTTTACTGGCTTCCTGAATCTGATCTAGAGGTTATAACCTGAAATACTAGAGGTTTACTGGCTTCCTGAATCTGATCTAGAGGGCTTAATATCTAGAGGTTATAACCTGAAATACTAGAAGTTTACTGGCTTCCTGAATCTGATCTAGAGGTTTACTGGCTTCCTGAATCTGATCTAGAGGTTATAACCTGAAATACTAGAGGTTTACTGGCTTCCTGAATCTGATCTAGAGGTTATAACCTGAACGACTAGAGGTTTACTGGCTTCCTGAATCTGATCTAGAGCATTACTGGCTTCCTGAATCTGATCTAGAGGTTATAACCTGAAAGACTAGATACTTACTGGCTTCCTGAATCTGATCTAGAGGTTATAACCTGAAATACTAGAGGTTTACTGGCTTCCTGAATCTGATCTAGAGCATTACTGGCTTCCTGAATCTGATCTAGAGGTTATAACCTGAAAGACTAGATACTTACTGGCTTCCTGAATCTGATCTAGAGGTTATAACCTGAAATACTAGAGGTTTACTGGCTTCCTGAATCTGATCTAGAGGAAATAACCTGAAAAGGATAATTCCACCACTTTTTAAACTCCCATTCACTATGTCCAGCACCACACCAGGGTCTACATATGTGAATAACGACACATTTCTATGTTCTGTAGCTACAAACATAAGAAGAAAAGGTCCTTTAGGTTTTGACTTTTCATGCAGAGTTTCTACATTTACATGTGATGACTTTCCAGGCAGGAAGAGTATTATCCAGCTCCCCACTAATCTCACAGTCTTCCTAAATCACTGTGTTATCTGTTGAAAAGTGGTGGAATTGCCCTTTAACCTTCTATAGACACTTACCTTGTGAACATCTGAAGGAACTCTCCTCAGGAAATCAAACACCTCATTGTTGTCGATGGCGTACGGGGCCCGTAATTTCTTGGTGAATTTATTAATTCCTGAAAACAGACATTCAGGAGAAGCGAAATAAAACAGTCTGTATAAACCAGTAATCTGGGTGGATCTGATGCAGCTATAATTAAATAATTAAATAAAACAGTCTGTATAAACCAGTAATCTGGGTGGATCTGATGCAGCTATAATTAAATAATTAAATAAAACAGTCTGTATAAACCAGTAATCTGGGTGGATCTGATGCAGCTATAATTAAATAATTAAATAATACAGTCTGTATAAACCAGTAATGTGGGTGGATCTGATGCAGCTATAATTAAATAATTAAATAATACAGTCTGTATAAACCAGTAATCTGGGTGGATCTGATGCAGCTATAATTAAATAATTAAATAAAACAGTCTGTATAAACCAGTAATGTGGGTGGATCTGATACAGCTATAATTAAATAAAACAGTCTGTATAAACCAGTAATGTGGGTGGATCTGATACAGCTATAATTAAATAAAAATAAAACAGTCTGTATAAACCAGTAATGTGGGTGGATCTGATGCAGCTATAATTAAATAATTAAATAATACAGTCTGTATAAACCAGTAATCTGGGTGGATCTGATGCAGCTATAATTAAATAATTAAATAATACAGTCTGTATAAACCAGTAATGTGGGTGGATCTGATGCAGCTATAATTAAATAATTAAATAAAACAGTCTGTATAAACCAGTAATCTGGGTGGATCTGATGCAGCTATAATTAAATAATTAAATAATACAGTCTGTATAAACCAGTAATCTGGGTGGATCTGATGCAGCTATAATTAAATAATTAAAGAAAACATGCACTTACCCCATACTAGAAGGATATATCGTACAGGGATGAAGTATGTCAGAACTGTTACTGTCACCAGGATAAGGAAGGCAAGGTTGGAGAGGAACGGTACTGACCAGTTAAAGGTGCTGATGAAGAGAACACAATACATATTCATATTGAGTAGATATACAATACATATTCATATTGACTAGAAACACAATACATATTCATATTGACTAGAAACACAATACACATTCATATTGACTAGAAACACAATACATATTCATATTGACTAGAAACACAATACATATTCATATTGACTAGAAACACAATACATATTCATATTGAGTAGAAACACAATACACATTCATATTGAGTAGAAACACAATACATATTGAGTAGAAACACAATACATATTCATACTGAGTAGAAATACAATACATATTGAGTAGAAACACAATAAATATTCA
Organism: Oncorhynchus gorbuscha; assembly: GCF_021184085.1. Classification (NCBI taxonomy): domain Eukaryota; kingdom Metazoa; phylum Chordata; class Actinopteri; order Salmoniformes; family Salmonidae; genus Oncorhynchus; species Oncorhynchus gorbuscha. Next base: position 851,939 of record NC_060177.1, read on the forward strand.
TACTGAGTAGAAATACAAAACATATTGAGTAGAAACACAATACATATTCATACTGAGTAGAAATACAATACATATTGAGTAGAAACACAATAAATATTCATACTGAGTAGAAATACAAAACATATTGAGTAGAAACACAATACATATTCATACTGAGTAGAAACACAATACACATTCATATTGACTAGAAATACAATACACATTCATATTGAGTAGAAATACAATACATATTCATACTGAGTAAGTCGCTCTGGATAAGAGCGTCTGCTAAATGACTTAAATGTAAATGTAAATGAGTAGAAACACAATATATATTGAGTAGAAACACAATACACATTCATATTGACAAGAAACACAATACATATTGAGTAGAAACACAATACATATTCATACTGAGTAGAAACACAATACATATTCATACTGAGTAGAAACAAAATACATATTCATATTGAAACACAATACATATTGAGTAGAAACACAATACATATTGAGTAGAAACACAATACATATTGAGTAGAAACACAATACATATTGAGTAGAAACACAATACATATTGAGTAGAAACACAATACATATTGACAAGAAACACAATACATATTGAGTAGAAACACAATACATATTCATACTGAGTAGAAACACAATACACATTCATATTGACTAGAAATACAATACACATTCATATTGAGTAGAAATACAATACATATTCATACTGAGTAGAAACACAATACATATTGAGTAGAAACACAATACACATTCATATTGACAAGAAACACAATACATATTGAGTAGAAACACAATACATATTCATACTGAGTAGAAACACAATACATATTCATACTGAGTAGAAACACAATACATATTCATATTGAAACACAATACATATTGAGTAGAAACACAATACATATTCATACTGAGTAGAAACACAATACATATGGAGTAGAAACACAATACATATTGAGTAGAAACACAATACATATTGAGTAGAAACACAATACATATTGAGTAGAAACACAATACATATTGACAAGAAACACAATACATATTGAGTAGAAACACAATACATATTCATATTGAGTAGAAACACAATACATATTCATACTGAGTAGAAACACAATACATATTGAGTAGAAATACAATACATATTGAGTAGAAACACAATACATATTGAGCAGAAACACAATACATATTGAGTAGAAACACAATACATATTGAGTAGAAACACAATACATATTGAGTAGAAACACAATACATATTTATACTGAGTAGAAACACAATACATATTGAGTAGAAACACAATACATATTCATATTGAGTAGAAACACAATACATATTCATACTGAGTAGAAACACAATACATATTGAGTAGAAATACAATACATATTGAGTAGAAACACAATACATATTGAGCAGAAACACAATACATATTGAGTAGAAACACAATACATATTCATACTGAGTAGAAACACAATACACATTCATATTGACTAGAAATACAATACACATTCATATTGAGTAGAAATACAATACATATTCATACTGAGTAGAAACACAATACATATTGAGTAGAAACACAATACACATTCATATTGACAAGAAACACAATACATATTGAGTAGAAACACAATACATATTCATACCGAGTAGAAACACAATACATATTCATACTGAGTAGAAACACAATACATATTCATATTGAAACACAATACATATTGAGTAGAAACACAATACATATTCATACTGAGTAGAAACACAATACATATGGAGTAGAAACACAATACATATTGAGTAGAAACACAATACATATTGAGTAGAAACACAATACATATTGAGTAGAAACACAATACATATTCATACTGAGTAGAAACACAATACACATTCATATTGACTAGAAATACAATACACATTCATATTGAGTAGAAATACAATCCATATTCATACTGAGTAGAAACACAATACATATTGAGTAGAAACACAATACACATTCATATTGACAAGAAACACAATACATATTGAGTAGAAACACAATACATATTCATACTGAGTAGAAACACAATACATATTCATACTGAGTAGAAACACAATACATATTCATATTGAAACACAATACATATTGAGTAGAAACACAATACATATTCATACTGAGTAGAAACACAATACATATTGAGTAGAAACACAATACATATTGAGTAGAAACACAATACATATTGAGTAGAAACACAATACATATTTATACTGAGTAGAAACACAATACATATTGAGTAGAAACACAATACATATTCATATTGAGTAGAAACACAATACATATTCATACTGAGTAGAAACACAATACATATTGAGTAGAAATACAATACATATTGAGTAGAAACACAATACATATTGAGCAGAAACACAATACATATTGAGTAGAAACACAATACATATTGAGCAGAAACACAATACATATTGAGTAGAAACACAATACATATTGAGTAGAAACACAATACATATTGAGTAGAAACACAATACATATTCATACTGAGTAGAAACACAATACATATTGAGTAGAAATACAATACATATTGAGTAGAAACACAATACATATTGAGTAGAAACACAATACATATTCATATAGAGTAGAAACACAATACATATTCATACTGAGTAGAAACACAGTACATATTGAGTAGAAACACAATACATATTCATACTGACTAGAAATACAATACATATTCATACTGAGTAGAAACACAATACATATTGAGTAGAAACACAATACATATTCATACTGACTAGAAATACAATACATATTCATATTGAGTAGAAACACAATACATATTGAGTAGAAACACAATACATATTGAGTAGAAACACAATACATATTGAGTAGAAACACAATACATATTCATACTGAGTAGAAACACAATACATATTGAGTAGAAACACAATACATATTGAGTAGAAACACAATACATATTCATATTGAGTAGAAACACAATACATATTCATACTGAGTAGAAATACAATACATATTCATACTGAGTAGAAATACAATACATATTGAGTAGAAACACAATACATATTGAGTAGAAACACAATACATATTCATATTGAGTAGATATACAATACATATTCATATTGAGTAGAAACACAATACATATTCATATTGAGTAGAAACACAATACATATTCATACTGAGTAGAAACACAATACGTATTGAGTAGAAACACAATACATATTCATACTGAGTAGAAACACAATACATATTCATACTGAGTAGAAACACAATACATATTCATACTGAGTACAAACACGATACATATTGAGTAGAAACACAATACATATTGAGTAGAAACACAATACATATTGAGTAGAAACACAATACATATTGAGTAGAAACACAATACATATTGAGCAGAAACACAATACATATTGAGTAGAAACACAATACATATTGAGCAGAAACACAATACATATTGAGTAGAAACACAATACATATTGAGTAGAAACACAATACATATTGAGTAGAAACACAATACATATTCATACTGAGTAGAAACACAATACATATTGAGTAGAAATACAATACATATTGAGTAGAAACACAATACATATTGAGTAGAAACACAATACATATTCATATAGAGTAGAAACACAATACATATTCATACTGAGTAGAAACACAGTACATATTGAGTAGAAACACAATACATATTCATACTGACTAGAAATACAATACATATTCATACTGAGTAGAAACACAATACATATTGAGTAGAAACACAATACATATTCATACTGACTAGAAATACAATACATATTCATATTGAGTAGAAACACAATACATATTGAGTAGAAACACAATACATATTGAGTAGAAACACAATACATATTGAGTAGAAACACAATATATATTGAGTAGAAACACAATACATATTCATACTGAGTAGAAACACAATACATATTGAGTAGAAACACAATACATATTGAGTAGAAACACAATACATATTCATATTGAGTAGAAACACAATACATATTCATACTGAGTAGAAATAGAATACATATTCATACTGAGTAGAAATACAATACATATTGAGTAGAAACACAATACATATTGAGTAGATATACAATACATATTCATATTGAGTAGAAACACAATACATATTCATATTGAGTAGAAACACAATACATATTCATACTGAGTAGAAACACAATACATATTGAGTAGAAACACAATACATATTCATACTGAGTAGAAACACAATACATATTCATACTGAGTAGAAACACAATACATATTCATCTGAGTAGAAACACGATACATATTGAGTAGAAACACAATACATATTGAGTAGAAACACACAATACATATTGAGTAGAAACACAATACATATTCATACTGAGTAGAAACACAATACATATTGAGTAGAAACACAATACATATTCATACTGAGTAGAAACACGATACATATTGAGTAGAAACACAATACATATTGAGTAGAAACACAATACATATTCATACTGAGTAGAAACACAATACATATTCATACTGAGTAGAAACACAATACATATTGAGTAGAAACACAATACATATTGAGTAGAAACACAATACATATTGAGTAGAAACACAATTCATATTGAGTAGAAACACAATACATATTGAGTAGAAACACAATACATATTGAGTAGAAACACAATACATATTGAGTAGAAACACAATACATATTGAGTAGAAACACAATACATATTGAGTAGAAACACAATACATATTCATACTGAGTAGAAATGCTAAAAATTCATATACAGTGCCTTGCGAAAGTATTCGGCCCCCTTGAACTTTGCGACCTTTTGCCACATTTCAGGCTTCAAACATAAAGATATAAAACTGTATTTTTTTGTGAAGAATCAACAACAAGTGGGACACAATCATGAAGTGGAACGACATTTATTGGATATTTCAAACTTTTTTAACAAATCAAAAACTGAAAAATTGGGCGTGCAAAATTATTCAGCCCCCATTAAATTAATACTTTGTAGCGCCAACTTTTGCTGCGATTACTGCTGTAAGTCGCTTGGGGTATGTCTCTATCAGTTTTGCACATCGAGAGACTGAAATTTTTTCCCATTCCTCCTTGCAAAACAGCTCGAGATCAGTGTGGTTGGATGGAGAGCATTTGTGAACAGCAGTTTTCAGTTCTTTCCACAGATTCTCGATTGGATTCAGGTCTGGTCTTTGACTTGGCCATTCTAACACCTGGATATGTTTGAACCATTCCATTGTAGATTTTGCTTTATGTTTTGGATCATTGTCTTGTTGGAAGACAAATCTCCGTCCCAGTCTCAGGTCTTTTGCAGACTCCATCAGGTTTTCTTCCAGAATGGTCCTGTATTTGGCTCCATCCATCTTCCCATCAATTTTAACCATCTTCCCTGTCCCTGCTGAAGAAAAGCAGGCCCAAACCATGATGCTGCCACCACCATGTTTGACAGTGGGGATGGTGTGTTCAGGGTGATGAGCTGTGTTGCTTTTACGCCAAACATAACGTTTTGCATTGTTGCCAAAAAGTTCAATTTTGGTTTCATCTGACCAGAGCACCTTCTTCCACATGTTTGGTGTGTCTCCCAGGTGGCTTGTGGCAAACTTTAAACAACACTTTTTATGGATATCTTTAAGAAATGGCTTTCTTCTTGCCACTCTTCCATAAAGGCCAGATTTGTGCAATATACGACTGATTGTTGTCCTATGGACAGAGTCTCCCACCTCAGCTGTAGATCTCTGCAGTTCATCCAGAGTGATCATGGGCCTCTTGGCTGCATCTCTGATCAGTCTTCTCCTTGTATGAGCTGAAAGTTTAGAGGGACGGCCAGGTCTTGGTAGATTTGCAGTGGTCTGATACTCCTTCCATTTCAATATTATCGCTTGCACAGTGCTCCTTGGGATGTTTAAAGCTTGGGAAATATTTTTGTATCCAAATCCGGCTTTAAACTTCTTCACAACAGTATCTCGGACCTGCCTGGTGTGTTCCTTGTTCTTCATGATGCTCTCTGCGCTTTTAACGGACCTCTGAGACTATCACAGTGCAGGTGCATTTATACGGAGACTTGATTACACACAGGTGGATTGTATTTATCATCATTAGTCATTTAGGTCAACATTGGACCATTCAGAGATCCTCACTGAACTTCTGGAGAGAGTTTGCTGCACTGAAAGTAAAGGGGCTGAATAATTTTGCACGCCCAATTTTTCAGTTTTTGATTTGTTAAAAAAGTTTGAAATATCCAATAAATGTCATTCCACTTCACGATTGTGTCCCACTTGTTGTTGATTCTTCACAAAAAAATACAGTTTTATATCTTTATGTTTGAAGCCTGAAATGTGGCAAAAGGTCGCAAAGTTCAAGGGGGCCGAATACTTTCGCAAGGCACTGTAGGTGTTGTTTTACAGGGTCAGTCATGGTAGTATGATAGGTGTTGTTTTACAGGGTCAGTCATAGTAGTATGATAGGTGTTGTTTTACAGGGTCAGTCATAGTAGTATGATAGGTGTTGTTTTACAGGGTCAGTCATAGTAGTATGATAGGTGTTGTTTTACAGGGTCAGTCATGGTAGTATGATAGGTGTTGTTTTACAGGGTCAGTCATGGTAGTATGATAGGTGTTGTTTTACAGGGTCAGTCATGGTAGTATGATAGGTGCAGTGGAGTGTGTTGTTTACAGGGTCAGTCATGGTAGTATGATAGGTGCAGTGGAATGTGTTGTTTTACAGGGTCAGTCATGGTAGTATGATAGGTGCAGTGGAATGTGTTGTTTACAGGGTCAGTCATGGTAGTATGATAGGTGTTGTTTTACAGGGTCAGTCATGGTAGTATGATAGGAACAGTGGAATGTGTTGTTTTACAGGGTCAGTCATGGTAGTATGATAGGAGCAGTGGAATGTGTTGTTTTACAGGGTCAGTCATGGTAGTATGATAGGAGCAGTGGAATGTGTTGTTTTACAGGGTCAGTCATGGTAGTATGATAGGAGCAGTGGAATGTGTTGTTTTACAGGGTCAGTCATGGTAGTATGATAGGAGCAGTGGAATGTGTTGTTTTACAGGGTCAGTCATGGTAGTATGATAGGAGCAGTGGAATGTGTTGTTTTACAGGGTCAGTCATGGTAGTATGATAGGAGCAGTGGAATGTGTTGTTTTACAGGGTCAGTCATGGTAGTATGATAGGAGCAGTGGAATGTGTTGTTTTACAGGGTCAGTCATGGTAGTATGATAGGAGCAGTGGAATGTGTTGTTTTACAGGGTCAGTCATGGTAGTATGATAGGAGCAGTGGAATGTGTTGTTTTACAGGGTCAGTCGTAGTAGTTCAGCACCAGTGGAGCAAATTAGGTTTAAGTGACTTGCTCAATGGCATATCGACAGAGTTTTCACCTTGTCGGCTCTTATGTTCGGGTTTGGGTTACACCCCAAAGCTCTAATGTGTTGTTTCCCTAACTAGTGGGTTACCACCCCAAAGCTCTAACCGCTGGTAGTAACTGATAGGTTACACCCCAAAGCTGGAATGTGCTTGTTTAACTAGTGGGTTACCACCCCAAAGCTCTAACCGCTGGCTACCTGCCTATGATAGTGGGTTACCACCCCAAAGCTCTAACCGTGGCTTGCCTCCCTAACTAGTGGGTTACCACCCCAAAACTCTAACCGCTAGGCTACCTGCCTCCCTAACTAGTAGGTTACCACCCCAAAGCTCTAACCGCTAGGCTACCTGCCTCCCTAACTAGTGGAATTGTTGTTTTACAGGGTTACCACTACAAAGCTCTGACCGCTAGGCTACCTGCCTGGAACTAGTGGTTACCACCCCAAAGCTCTAACCGCTAGGCTAGTGCCTCCCTAACTAGTGGGTTACCACCCCAAAGCTCTAACCACTAGAATACCTGCCTCCCTAACTAGTAGGTTACCACCCCAAAGCTCTAACCGCTAGGCTACCTGCCTCCCTAACTAGTGGGTTACCACCCCAAAGCTCTAACCGCTAGGCTACCTGCCTTCCTAACTAGTGGGTTACCACCCCAAAGCTCTAACCGCTAGGCTACCTGCCTCCCTAACTAGTGGGTTACCACCCCAAAGCTCTAACCGCTAGGCTACCTGCCTCCCTAACTAGTGGGTTACCACCCCAAAGCTCTAACCGCTAGGCTACCTGCCTCCCTAACTAGTGGGTTACCACCCCAAAGCTCTAACCGCTAGGCTACCTGCCTCCCTAACTAGTAGGTTACCACCCCAAAGCTCTAACCGCTAGGCTACCTGCCTCCCTAACTAGTAGGTTACCACCCCAAAGCTCTAACCGCTAGGCTACCTGCCTCCCCAACTAGTGGGTTACCACCCCAAAGCTCTAACCGCTAGGCTACCTGCCTCCCTAACTAGTGGGTTACCACCCCAAAGCTCTAACCGCTAGGCTACCTGCCTCCCTAACTAGTAGGTTACCACCCCAAAGCTCTAACCGCTAGGCAACCTGTCTCCCTAACTAGTGGGTTACCACCCCAAAGCTCTAACCGCTAGGCTACCTGCCTCCCTAACTAGTGGGTTACCACCCCAAAGCTCTAACCGCTAGGCTACCTGCCTCCCTAACTAGTAGGTTACCACCCCAAAGCTCTAACCGCTAGGCTACCTGCCTCCCTAACTAGTGGGTTACCACCCCAAAGCTCTAACCGCTAGGCTACCTGCCTCCCTAACTAGTGGGTTACCACCCCAAAGCTCTAACCGCTAGGCTACCTGCCTCCCTAACTAGTAGGTTACCACCCCAAAGCTCTAACCGCTAGGCTACCTGCCTCCCTAACTAGTGGGTTACCACCCCAAAGCTCTAACCGCTAGAATACCTGCCTCCCTAACTAGTGGGTTACCACCCCAAAGCTCTAACCGCTAGGCTACCTGCCTCCCTAACTAGTGGGTTACCACCCCAAAGCTCTAACCGCTAGGCTACCTGCCTCCCTAACTAGTGGGTTACCACCCCAAAGCGCTAACCGCTAGGCTACCTGCCTCCCTAACTAGTGGGTTACCACCCCAAAGCTCTAACCGCTAGGCTACCTGCCTCCCTAACTAGTGGGTTACCACCCCAAAGCTCTAACCGCTAGGCTACCTGCCTCCCTAACTAGTGGGTTACCAACCCAAAGCTCTAACCGCTAGGCTACCTGCCTCCCTAACTAGTGGGTTACCACCCCAAAGCGCTAACCGCTAGGCTACCTGCCTCCCTAACTAGTGGGTTACCACCCCAAAGCTCTAACCGCTAGGCTACCTGCCTCCCTAACTAGTGGGTTACCACCCCAAAGCTCTAACCGCTAGGCTACCTGCCTCCCTAACTAGTGGGTTACCACCCCAAAGCTCTAACCGCTAGGCTACCTGCCTCCCTAACTAGTGGGTTACCACCCCAAAGCGCTAACCGCTAGGCTACCTGCCTCCCTAACTAGTGGGTTACCACCCCAAAGCTCTAACCGCTAGGCTACCTGCCTCCCTAACTAGTGGGTTACCACCCCAAAGCTCTAACCGCTAGGCTACCTGCCTCCCTAACTAGTAGGTTACCACCCCAAAGCTCTAACCGCTAGGCTACCTGCCTCCCTAACTAGTGGGTTACCACCCCAAAGCTCTAACCGCTAGGCTACCTGCCTCCCTAACTTGTGGGTTACCACCCCAAAGCTCTAACCACTAGAATACCTGCCTCCCTAACTAGTGGGTTACCACCCCAAAGCTCTAACCGCTAGGCTACCTGCCTCCCTAACTAGTGGGTTACCACCCCAAAGCTCTAACCGCTAGGCTACCTGCCTCCCTAACTAGTGGGTTACCACCCCAAAGCTCTAACCGCTAGGCTACCTGCCTCCCTAACTAGTGGGTTACCACCCCAAAGCTCTAACCGCTAGGCTACCTGCCTCCCTAACTAGTGGGTTACCACCCCAAAGCTCTAACCGCTAGGCTACCTGCCTCCCTAACTTGCGCCCAACTTCATTTTGGTTGGAGGAGATATGGGCAGAAACATACAAAAAATATAAACTAAATATTGAATCAACATTTATGGACAATTAAAATAAACACATGTCAAAACCAGAACACCATGTCAAATCAACATTTATGGACAATTAAAATAAACACATGTCAAAACCAGAACACCATGTCAAATCAACATTTATGGACAATTAAAATAAACACATGTCTAATTCAGACTAAAATGCTCACTTTTTAATTCTCTCCCCGAAGCATGCGATTTCCTCCAACAGGTTTTGGACAGTGATGACAGTCTCTTGAACCATGTGAATTTTTTCCATCAAACCTCTCTTCTCGGATTCCTACAACATTAAAGGACCAGTCAGTTCTACGTGTCTTTAGATACATTAAAGGACCAGTCAGTTCTACGTGTCTTTAGATACATTAAAGGACCAGTCAGTTCTACGTGTCTTTAGATACATTAAAGGACCAGTCAGTTCTACATGTCTTTAGATTCCTCCAACATTAAAGGACCAGTCAGTTCTACATGTCTTTAGATACATTAAAGGACCAGTCAGTTCTACGTCTTTAGATACATTAAAGGACCAGTCAGTTCTACATGTCTTTAGATACATTAAAGGACCAGTCAGTTCTACATGTCTTTAGATACATTAAAGGACCAGTCAGTTCTACATGTCTTTAGATACATTAAAGGACCAGTCAGTTCTACATGTCTTTAGATACATTAAAGGACCAGTCAGTTCTACATGTCTTTAGATACATTAAAGGACCAGTCAGTTCTACGTCTTTAGATACATTAAAGGACCAGTCAGTTCTACATGTCTTTAGATACATTAAAGGACCAGTCAGTTCTACATGTCTTTAGATACATTAAAGGACCAGTCAGTTCTACATGTCTTTAGATACATTAAAGGACCAGTCAGTTCTACATGTCTTTAGATACATTAAAGGACCAGTCAGTTCTACGTCTTTAGATACATTAAAGGACCAGTCAGTTCTACATGTCTTTAGATACATTAAAGGACCAGTCAGTTCTACGTCTTTAGATACATTAAAGGACCAGTCAGTTCTACGTCTTTAGATTCCTCCAACATTAAAGGACCAGTCAGTTCTACATGTCTTTAGATACATTAAAGGACCAGTCAGTTCTACGTCTTTAGATACATTAAAGGACCAGTCAGTTCTACGTCTTTAGATACATTAAAGGACCAGTCAGTTTTACATGTCTTTAGATACATTAAAGGACCAGTCAGTTCTACATGTCTTTAGATACATTAAAGGACCAGTCAGTTCTACATGTCTTTAGATACATTAAAGGACCAGTCAGTTTTACATGTCTTTAGATACATTAAAGGACCAGTCAGTTCTACATGTCTTTAGATTCCTCCAACATTAAAGGACCAGTCAGTTCTACATGTCTTTAGATACATTAAAGGACCAGTCAGTTCTACATGTCTTTAGATACATTAAAGGACCAGTCAGTTCTACATGTCTTTAGATTCCTCCAACATTAAAGGACCAGTCAGTTCTACATGTCTTTAGATACATTAAAGGACCAGTCAGTTCTACATGTCTTTAGATACATTAAAGGACCAGTCAGTTCTACATGTCTTTAGATACATTAAAGGACCAGTCAGTTCTACGTCTTTAGATACATTAAAGGACCAGTCAGTTCTACGTCTTTAGATTCCTCCAACATTAAAGGACCAGTCAGTTCTCAGTCTTTAGTTCCTCCAACATTAAAGGACCAGTCAGTTCTACGTCCTTAGATTCCTCCAACATTAAAGGACCAGTCAGTTCTACATGTCTTTAGATACATCATAGGACCAGTCAGTTCTACGTCTTTAGATACATTAAAGGACCAGTCAGTTCTACGTCTTTAGATACATTAAAGGACCAGTCAGTTCTACGTCTTTAGATTCCTCCAACATTAAAGGACCAGTCAGTTCTACATGTCTTTAGATACATTAAAGGACCAGTCAGTTCTACATGTCTTTAGATACATTAAAGGACCAGTCAGTTCTACGTCTTTAGATACATTAAAGGACCAGTCAGTTCTACATGTCTTTAGATACATTAAAGGACCAGTCAGTTCTACATGTCTTTAGATACATTAAAGGACCAGTCAGTTTTACATGTCTTTAGATACATTAAAGGACCAGTCAGTTCTACATGTCTTTAGATTCATTAAAGGACCAGTCAGTTCTACGTCTTTAGATACATTAAAGGACCAGTCAGTTCTACATGTCTTTAGATTCATTAAAGGACCAGTCAGTTCTACATGTCTTTAGATTCATTAAAGGACCAGTCAGTTTTACATGTCTTTAGATTCATTAAAGGACCAGTCAGTTCTACGTGTCTTTAGATACATTAAAGGACCAGTCAGTTCTACATGTCTTTAGATTCATTAAAGGACCAGTCAGTTCTACGTCTTTAGATACATTAAAGGACCAGTCAGTTCTACATGTCTTTAGATACATTAAAGGACCAGTCAGTTCTACATGTCTTTAGATACATTAAAGGACCAGTCAGTTCTACGTGTCTTTAGATACATTAAAGGACCAGTCAGTTCTACATGTCTTTAGATACATTAAAGGACCAGTCAGTTCTACATGTCTTTAGATACATTAAAGGACCGGTCAGTTCTACATGTCTTTAGATACATTAAAGGACCAGTCAGTTCTACATGTCTTTAGTTCCTCCAACATTAAAGGACCAGTCAGTTCTACGTCCTTAGATTCCTCCAACATTAAAGGACCAGTCAGTTCTACGTCTTTAGATACATTAAAGGACCAGTCAGTTCTAAGTCCTTAGATTCCTCCAACATTAAAGGACCAGTCAGTTCTACATGTCTTTAGATACATTAAAGGACCAGTCAGTTCTACATGTCTTTAGATTCCTCCAACATTAAAGGACCAGTCAGTTCTACATGTCTTTAGATACATTAAAGGACCAGTCAGTTCTACATGTCTTTAGATACATTAAAGGACCAGTCAGTTCTACATGTCTTTAGATACATTAAAGGACCAGTCAGTTCTACATGTCTTTAGATACATTAAAGGACCAGTCAGTTCTACATGTCTGACAGACGTCTATAGTCAGACAGAACCTCTACAGTCAGACAGACAGAACCTCCACAGACAGACAGAACCTCTACAGTCAGACAGACAGAACCTCCACAGACAGACAGAACCTCCACAGTCAGACAGAACGTCTACAGTCAGACAGAACCTCTACAGTCAGACAGACAGAACCTCCACAGTCAGACAGAACCTTTACAGTCAGACAGAACCTCTACAGTCAGACAGAACCTTTACAGTCAGACAGAACCTCTACAGTCAGACAGAACCTCTACAGTCAGACAGAACGTCTACAGTCAGACAGAACCTCTACAGTCAGACAGACAGAACCTCTACAGTCAGACAGACAGAACCTCTACAGTCAGACAGACAGAACCTCTACAGTCAGACAGACAGAACCTCTACAGTCAGACAGACAGAACCTCTACAGTCAGACAGAACCTCCATAGTCAGACAGAACCTCTATAGTCAGACAGAACCTCTACAGTCAGACAGAACGTCTACAGTCAGACAGAACCTCTACAGTCAGACAGAACCTCTACAGTCAGACAGACAGATCCTCTACAGTCACAGACAGATCCTCTACAGTCACAGACAGATCCTCTACAGTCAGACATAACCTCTACAGTCAGACAGACAGATCCTCTACAGTCAGACAGACAGATCCTCTACAGTCAGACATAACCTCTACAGTCAGACATAACCTCTACAGTCAGACAGACAGATCCTCTACAGTCAGACATAACCTCTACAGTCAGACAGACAGATCCTCTACAGTCAGACATAACCTCTACAGTCAGACAGACAGATCCTCTACAGTCAGACAGACAGATCCTCTACAGTCAGACAGACAGATCCTCTACAGTCAGAACCTCTACAGTCAGACAGACAGATCCTCTACAGTCAGACAGACAGATCCTCTACAGTCAGACATAACCTCTACAGTCAGACATAACCTCTACAGTCAGACAGACAGATCCTCTACAGTCAGACATAACCTCTACAGTCAGACAGACAGATCCTCTACAGTCAGACATAACCTCTACAGTCAGACAGACAGAACCTCCACAGTCAGACAGACAGATCCTCTACAGTCAGACAGACAGATCCTCTACAGTCAGACAGACAGATCCTCTACAGTCAGAACCTCTACAGTCAGACAGACAGATCCTCTACAGTCAGACAGACAGATCCTCTACAATCAGACAGACAGATCCTCTACAGTCAGACAGACAGATCCTCTACAGTCAGATCCTCTACAGTCAGACAGACAGATCCTCTCCAGTCAGACAGATCCTCTACAGTCAGACAGACAGATCCTCTACAGTCAGACAGACATAGCTTCTACAGTCAGGTAGATCTTCTATATAGAAACCCAGCATTATCAGCATTATCAGTCATTAACAACTAAAAATACTATGTAGAAACCAGGTATTATGAATCATTACTATGTAGAAACCCAGCATTATTAGCCATTACTATGTAGAAACTCAGCATTATCAGTCATTACTATGTAGAAACTCGGCATTATCCGACATTACTATGTAGAACCCCAGCATTATAAGTCATTACCATGTAGCACCCCCAGCATTATCAGTCATTGCTATGTAGAAACTCAGTATTATCAGTCATTACTATGTAGAAACTCAGCATTAACAGTCATTGCGATGTAGAACCACAGCATTATCAGTCATTACTATGTAGAAACTCAGCATTAACAATCATTGCGATGTAGAACCACAGCATTTATCAGTCATTACTATGTAGAAACCAGGTATAATGAGTCATTATGAAACATAATGGGAAACGATGCTACCTTTTCATCTTCATCATCTTCATCGCCCAAGTCCATATTATCCTGGAAAGAAAAGATTAGTAAAGTGAAGGATAGGAAATGTCCAGACCTGTGGTTCACTACATTAATCCAGGCATTATTATGAGCTGTCCTCCCCTCAGCAGCCTCCACTGGTTGGTGTACAGTAGTAGGTCCATGTAGTGTGTCAGGATGTGAACAGATGACATCACATGACTGATCCTCAGCACTGACTAACACATGATCATGCTGAGGGCTTTGGTAGTAGTTCTAGAATCTAGGAGATAGAGGTAATAGTTGTAGAATCTAGGGGATAGTGGTAGTAGTTCTAGAATCTAGGAGATAGTGGTAATAGTTGTAGAATCTAGGAGATAGTGGTAGTAGTTCTAGAATCTAGGAGATAGTGGTAGTAGTTTTAGAATCTAGGAGATAGAGGTAATAGTTGTAGAATCTAGGGGATAGTGGTAGTAGTTCTAGAATCTAGGAGATAGAGGTAATAGTTGTAGAATCTAGGGGATAGTGGTAGTAGTTCTAGAATCTAGGAGATAGTGGTAATAGTTGTAGAATCTAGGAGATAGTGGTAGTAGTTCTAGAATCTAGGAGATAGTGGTAGTAGTTCTAGAATCTAGGAGATAGTGGTAGTAGTTCTAGAATCTAGGATATAGTGGTAGTTGTAGAATCTAGGGGATATTGGTAATAGTTGTAGAATCTAGGAGATAGTGGTAGTTGTAGAATCTAGGGGATAGTGGTAGCAGTTGTAGAATCTAGGAGATAGTGGTAGTAGTTCTAGAATCTAGGAGATAGTGGTAATAGTTGTTGTATAATCTAGGAGATAGTGGCAGTTGCAGAATCTAGGAGATAGTGGTAGTAGTTCTAGAATCTAGGAGATAGTGGTAGTTGTAGAATCCAGGGGATGGTGGTAGCAGTTGTAGAATCTAGGAGATAGTGGTAGTAGTTCTAGAATCTAGGAGATAGTGGTAGTTGTAGAATCTAGGGGATATTGGTAATAGTTGTAGAATCTAGGAGATAGTGGTAGCAGTTGTAGAATCTGGGAGATAGTGGTAGCAGTTGTAGAATCTAGGAGATAGTGGTAGTAGTTGTAGAATCTAGGAGATAGTGGTAATAGTTGTAGAATCTAGGGGATAGTGGTAATAGTTGTAGAATCTAGGGAATAGTGGTAATATTTGTAGAATCTAGGGGATAGTGGTAATAGTTGTAGAATCTAGGAGATAGTGGTAATAGTTGTAGAATCTAGGGGATAGTGGTAATAGTTGTATAATCTAGGAGATAGTGGTAGTAGTTGTAGAATCTAGGAGATAGTGGTAGTTGTAGAATCTAGGAGATAGTGGTAGCGGGTCTAGAATCTAGGAGATAGTGGAAGTAGTTCTAGAATCTAGGAGATAGTGGTAGTAGTTCTAGAATCTAGGAGATCGTGGTAGTAGTTCTAGAATCTAGGAGATAGTGGTAGTAGTTTTAGAATCTAGGAGATAGTGGTAGCAGTTCTAGAATCTAGGAGATAGTGGTAATAGTTGTATAATCTAGGTGATAGTGGTAGCAGTTGTAGAATCTAGGGGATAGTGGTAGCAGTTGTAGAATCTAGGATATAGTGGTAGTTGTAGAATCTAGGATATAGTGGTAGTTGTAGAATCTAGGGGATAGTGGTAGCAGTTGTAGAATCTAGGAGATAGTGGTAGCAGTTGTAGAATCTAGGAGATAGTGGTAGCAGTTGTAGAATCTAGGATATAGTGGTAGTTGTAGAATCTAGGGGATAGTGGTAATAGTTGTAGAATCTAGGAGATAGTGGTAGCAGTTGTAGAATCTAGGAGATAGTGGTAGCAGTTGTAGAATCTAGGAGATAGTGGTAGCAGTTGTAGAATCTAGGAGATAGTGGTAGCAGTTGTAGAATCTAGGAGATAGTGGTAATAGTTGTAGAATCTAGGGGATAGTGGTAATAGTTGTAGAATCTAGGGGATAGTGGTAATAGTTGTTGAATCTAGGGGATAGTGGTAGCAGTTGTAGAATCTAGGAGATGGTGGTAATAGTTGTTGAATCTAGGGGATAGTGGTAGCAGTTGTAGAATCTAGGAGATGGTGGTAATAATTCTAGAATCTAGGATGATAGTGGTAATAGTTGTAGAATCTAGGGAATAGTGGTAATATTTGTAGAATCTAGGGGATAGTGGTAATAGTTGTAGAATCTAGGGGATAGTGGTAATAGTTGTTGAATCTAGGGGATAGTGGTAGCAGTTGTAGAATCTAGGAGATGGTGGTAATAATTCTAGAATCTAGGATGATAGTGGTAATAGTTGTAGAATCTAGGGAATAGTGGTAATATTTGTAGAATCTAGGGGATAGTGGTAATAGTTGTAGAATCTAGGAGATAGTGGTAATAGTTGTATAATCTAGGGGATAGTGGTAATAGTTGTATAATCTAGGAGATAGTGGTAGTAGTTGTAGAATCTATGAGATAGTGGTATTGTAGAATCTAGGAGATAGTGGTAGTTGTAGAATCTAGGAGAAAGTGGTAGTTGTAGAATCTAGGGGATAGTGGTAGCAGGTCTAGAATCTAGGAGATAGTGGAAGTAGTTCTAGAATCTAGGAGATAGCGGTAGTAGTTCTAGAATCTAGGAGATAGTGGTAGTAGTTCTAGAATCTAGGAGATAGTGGTAGCAGTTCTAGAATCTAGGAGATAGTGGTAATAGTTGTATAATCTAGGTGATAGTGGTAGCAGTTGTAGAATCTAGGGGATAGTGGTAATAGTTGTAGAATCTAGGAGATAGTGGTAGTAGTTCTAGAATCTAGGAGATAGTGGTAGTAGTTGTAGAATCTAGGTGATAGTGGTAGTAGTTCTAGAATCTAGGAGATAGTGGTAATAGTTGTAGAATCTAGGGGATAGTGGTAGTAGTTCTAGAATCTAGGAGATAGTGGTAGTTGTAGAATCTAGGGGATAGTGGTAATAGTTGTAGAATCTAGGAGATAGTGGTAGTAGTTGTAGAATCTAGAAGATAGTGGTATTAGTTCTAGAATCTAGGAGATAGTGGAAGTAGTTGTAGAATCTAGGAGATAGTGGTAATGGTTGTAGGGGAATAGGATTAAACATGGCTGTTTGGAGTGAGGCGCTGTACTGACCAGGTCCTGGTTGGCCCGTCCAGATGCAATCTGAAGATAGTTCCATGTGATGAGCAGAACCAGACAGAGAGGCAACATGTAGAACTCCCAATGCCACACCGCCAGCAGGAATATCTAATGGAAGAGATGAGAGGACGGGAGGGGAGAGGAGGAGAAGAGAAGTAGCATAGGACAGAGGGGAGCGGAGTCGGGAAGGAGAAGGAGTAGGGAAGGAGATGAGGGGAGAGGAGTAGGGGATGAGCGGGGAGGAGGAGAAGAGAGGAGTGGGGAAGAGTGGGGGAAGAGGGGAGAGGAGAGGCGGGGATGAGAGGGAAGGAGAGAAGATGATAGAAAGGAGGGGAAGAGGAAATGAAGAGAGAAGAGGAGAGGATTAGGAAGGGGAGAGGAGGAGATGGGAGGAGGGGAGAGGAAAGGAGAGAAGCAGAGGAGAAGAGGGGAGGAGTACAGGGGAGGAGTAGGGGAGAGGAGGGGAGAGGAGAGGATGAGTACAGGGGAGGAGTAGGGGAGAGGAGAGGCAGATGGGAGAAGAGGGGAGAGAGGGGGAGGAGTAGGGGGGAGAGAAGAGGAGAAGGGACAGGAGATGAGAGGATGAGTACAGGGGAGGAGTAGGGGAGAGGAGAGGCAGATGGGAGAAGAGGGGAGGAGAGGGGGAGGAGTAGAGGGGAGAGAAGAGGAGAAGGGAGGGGAGATGAGAGGATGAGTACAGGGGAGGAGTAGGGGAGAGGAGAGGCAGATGGGAGAAGAGGGGAGGAGGAGGGGGAGGAGTAGGGGGAGAGAAGAGGAGAAGGGAGGGAGATGAGAGGATGAGTACAGGGGAGGAGTAGGGGAGAGGAGAGGGGGAGGAGTAGGGGGAGAGAAGAGGAGATGAGAGGATGAGTACAGGGGAGGAGTAGGGGGAGAGAAGAGGAGAGAAGAGGGGAGGAGAGGGGGAGGAGTAGGGGAGGAGTAGGGGAGAGGAGAGGCAGATGGGAGAAGGGAGGATAAACTGATAAAGGGTCACTTCATTAACTGAACATTAAATACATGACATACACTGTATTTACCAAACACTCCATCTCTTCTCCTCTAGTGGGACTCTAGTGGGACCAGTCTACACTGTATTTAAACCAAACACTCCATCTCTTCTTCTCCTCTAGTGGGACCAGTCTACACTGTATTTACCAAACACTCCATCTCTTCTTCTCCTCTAGTGGGACCAGTCTACACTGTATTTACCAAACACTCCATCTCTTCTTCTCCTCTAGTGGGACCAGTCTACACTGTATTTACCAAACACATCTCCTTCTCCTCTATCTCTACACTGTATTTACCAAACACTCCATCTCTTCTCCTCTAGTGGGACCAGTCTACACTGTATTTACCAAACACTCCATCTCTTCTTCTCCTCTAGTGGGACCAGTCTACACTGTATTTACCAAACACTCCATCTCTTCTTCTCCTCTAGTGGGACCAGTCTACACTGTATTTACCAAACACTCCATCTCTTCTTCTCCTCTAGTGGGACCAGTCTACACTGTATTTACCAAACACTCCATCTCTTCTTCTCCTCTAGTGGGACCAGTCTACACTGTATTTACCAAACACTCCATCTCTTCTTCTCCTCTAGTGGGACCAGTCTACACTGTATTTACCAAACACTCCATCTCTTCTTCTTCTCCTCTAGTGGGACCAGTCTACACTGTATTTACCAAACACTCCATCTCTTCTTCTCCTCTAGTGGGACCAGTCTACACTGTATTTACCAAACACTCCATCTCTTCTTCTCCTCTAGTGGGACCAGTCTACACTGTATTTACCAAACACTCCATCTCTTCTTCTCCTCTAGTGGGACCAGTCTACACTGTATTTACCAAACACTCCATCTCTTCTCCTCTAGTGGGACCAGTCTACACTGTATTTACCAAACACTCCATCTCTTCTTCTCCTCTAGTGGGACCAGTCTACACTGTATTTACCAAACACTCCATCTCTTCTTCCTCTAGTGGGACCAGTCTACACTGTATTTACCAAACACTCCATCTCTTCTTCTCCTCTAGTGGGACCAGTCTACACTGTATTTACCAAACACTCCATCTCTTCTTCTCCTCTAGTGGGACCAGTCTGACACTGTATTTACCAAACACTCCATCTCTTCTTCTCCTCTAGTGGGACCAGTCTACACTGTATTTACCAAACACTCCATCTCTTCTTCTCCTCTAGTGGGACCAGTCTACACTGTATTTACCAAACACTCCATCTCTTCTTCTCCTCTAGTGGGACCAGTCTACACTGTATTTACCAAACACTCCATCTCTTCTCCTCTAGTGGGACCAGTCTACACTGTATTTACTAAACACTCCATCTCTTCTTCTCCTCTAGTGGGACCAGTCTACACTGTATTTACCAAACACTCCATCTCTTCTTCTCCTCTAGTGGGACCAGTCTACACTGTAGCTGAGGCTAGATCCTATCTTCTTCTCCTCTAGTGGGACCAGTCTACACTGTAGCTGAGGCTAGATCCTATCTTCTTCTCCTCTAGTGGGACCAGTCTACACTGTATTTACCAAACACTCCATCTCTTCTCCTCCTCTAGTGGGACCAGTCTACACTGTAGCTGAGGCTAGATCCTATCTTCTTCTCCTCTAGTGGGACCAGTCTACACTGTATTTACCAAACACTCCATCTCTTCTTCTCCTCTAGTGGGACCAGTCTACACTGTAGCTGAGGCTAGATCCTATCTTCTCCTCTAGTGGGACCAGTCTACACTGTATTTACCAAACACTCCATCTCTTCTTCTCCTCTAGTGGGACCAGTCTACACTGTAGCTGAGGCTAGATCCTATCTTCTTCTCCTCTAGTGGGACCAGTCTACACTGTAGCTGAGGCTAGATCCTATCTTCTTCTCCTCTAGTGGGACCAGTCTACACTGTATTTACCAAACACTCCATCTCTTCTTCTCCTCTAGTGGGACCAGTCTACACTGTAGCTGAGGCTAGATCCTATCTTCTTCTCCTCTAGTGGGACCAGTCTACACTGTATTTACCAAACACTCCATCTCTTCTTCTCCTCTAGTGGGACCAGTCTACACTGTAGCTGAGGCTAGATCCTATCTTCTTCGCCTCTAGTGGGACCAGTCTACACTGTAGCTGAGGCTAGATCCTATCTTCTTCTCCTCTAGTGGGACCAGTCTACACTGTAGCTGAGGCTAGATCCTATCTTCTTCTCCTCTAGTGGGACCAGTCTACACTGTAGCTGAGGCTAGATCCTATCTTCTTCTCCTCTAGTGGGACCAGTCTACACTGTAGCTGAGGCTACATCCTATCTTCTTCTCCTCTAGTGGGACCAGTCTACACTGTAGCTGAGGCTACATCCTATCTTCTTCTCCTCTAGTGGGACCAGTCTACACTGTAGCTGAGGCTAGATCCTATCTTCTTCTCCTCTAGTGGGACCAGTCTACACTGTAGCTGAGGCTAGATCCTATCCTCTCACAGTACATATCTATAGCAGGGGGTAGAATCTGTCCTCTCACAGTACATATCTATAGCAGGGGCTAGAATCTGTCCTCTCACACTACATATCTATAGCAGGGTGTACAATCTGTCTTCTCACAGTACATATCTATAGCAGGGGCTAGAATCTGTCCTCTCACAGTAAATATCTAGAGCAGGGGCTAGAATCTATGTTCTCACAGTACATATCTATAGCAGGGGGTACAATCTATCCTCTCACAGTACATATCTATAGCAGGGGCTAGAATCTATCCTCTCACAGTACATATCTATAGCAGGGGCTAGAATCTATCCTCTCACAGTACATATCTATAGCAGGGGCTAGAATCTATCCTCTCACAGTACATATCTATAGCAGGGGCTAGAATCTATCCTCTCACAGTACATATATTTAGCAGGGGCTAAAATCTGTCCTCTCACACTACATACAGTGGGGCAAAAAAGTATTTAGTCAGCCACCAATTGTGCAAGTTCTCCCACTTAAAAAGATGAGAGAGGCCTGTAATTTTCATCATAGGTACACTTCAACTATGACAGACAAAATGAGAAAAAAAATCCAGAAAATCACATTGTAGGATTTTTTATGAATTTATTTGCAAATTATGGTGGAAAATAAGTATTTGGTCGCCTACAAACAAGCAAGATTTCTGGCTCTCACAGACCTGTAACTTCTTCTTTAAGAGGCTCCTCTGTCCTCCACTCGTTACCTGTATTAATGGTAGGCTGTTTGAACTTGTTATCAGTATAAAAGACACCTGTCCACAACCTCAAACAGTCACACTCCAAACTCCACTATGGCCAAGACCAAAGAGCTGTCAAAGGACACCAGAAACAAAATTGTAGACCTGCACCAGGCTGGGAAGACTGAATCTACAATAGGTAAGCAGCTTGGTTTGAAGAAATCAACTGTGGGAGCAATTATTAGGAAATGGAAGACATACAAGACCAATGATAATCTCCCTCGATCTGGGGCTCCATGCAAGATCTCACCCCGTGGGGTCAAAATGATCACAAGAACGGTGAGCAAAAATCCCAGAACCACACGGGGGGACCTAGTGAATGACAGAGAGCTGGGACCAAAGTAACAAAGCCTACCATCAGTAACACACTACGCCGCAAGGGACTCAAATCCTGCAGTGCCAGACGTGTCCCCCTGCTTAAGCCAGTACATGTCAAGGCCCGTCTGAAGTTTGCTAGAGAGCATTTGGATGATCCAGAAGAAGATTGGGAGAATGTTATATGGTCAGATGAAACCAAAATATAACTTTTTGGTAAAAACTCAACTCGCTGTGTTTTGAGGACAAAGAATGCTGAGTTGCATCCAAAGAACACCATACCTACTGTGAAGCATGGGGGTGGAAACATCATGCTTTGGGGCTTTTTTTCTGCAAAGGGACCAGGATGACTGATCCGTGTAAAGGAAAGAATGAATGGAGCCATGTATTGTGAGATTTTGAGTGAAAACCTCCTTCCATCAGCAAGGGCATTGAAGATGAAACGTGGCTGGGTCTTTCAGCATGACAATGATCCCAAACACACCGACCGGGCAACGAAGGAGTGGCTTCGTAAGAAGCATTTCAAGGTCCTGGAGTGGCCTAGCCAGTCTCCAGATCTCAACCCCATAGAAAATCTTTGGAGGGAGTTGAAAGTCCGTGTTGCCCAGCAACATCCCCAAAACATCACTGCTCTAGAGGAGATCTGCATGGAGGAATGGGCCAAAATACCAGCAACAGTGTGTGAAAACCTTGTGAAGACTTACAGAAAACGTTTGACCTCTGTCATTGCCAACAAAGGGTATATAACAAAGTATTGAGATAAACTTGTGTTATTGACCAAATACTTATTTTCCACCATAATTTGCAAATAAATTCATAAAAAATCTTATACTGTGATTTTCTGGATTTTTTCTGTCCTAGTTGAAGTGTAACTATGATGAAATTTACAGGCCTGGACACACATCCATACATATGTAGAAGCTGGAAGTAGAAGCCTGAGCGTTGTTGTCCATTAGTTTACTCTAATTAGGGGAGGGGTGGGAGGGTGTATATAGTATGTAGAAGCCTGAGCGTTGTTGTCCATTAGTTTACTCTAATTAGGGGAGGGGTGGGAGGGTGTATATAGTATGTAGAGTGTATATAGTATGTAGAAGCCTGAGCGTTGTTGTCCATTAGTTTACTCTAATTACGGGAGGGGTGGGAGAGTGTATATAGTATGTAGAGTGTATATAGTATGTAGAAGCCTGAGCGTTGTTGTCCATTAGTTTACTCTAATTAGGGGAGGGGTGGGAGGGTGTATATAGTATGTAGAGTGTATATAGTATGTAGAAGCCTGAGCGTTGTTGTCCATTAGTTTACTCTAATTAGGGGAGGGGTGGGAGGGTGTATATAGTATGTAGAAGCCTGAGCGTTGTTGTCCATTAGTTTACTCTAATTAGGGGAGGGTGGGAGGGTGTATATAGTATGTAGAAGCCTGAGCGTTGTTGTCCATTAGTTTACTCTAATTAGGGGAGGGGTGGGAGGGTGTATATAGTATGTAGAAGCCTGAGCGTTGTTGTCCATTAGTTTACTCTAATTAGGGGAGGGGTGGGAGGGTGTATATAGTATGTAGAAGCCTGAGCGTTGTTGTCCATTAGTTTACTGTAATTAGGGGAGGGGTGGGAGGGTTAGAAAGTAATGAATGAAAATATCTTTTAAAAGGATACAGTGCATTGGGAAAGTATTCAGACCCCTTGGCTTTTTCCACATTTTGTTACGTTACAACCTTATTCTAAAATGGATTCAATCGTTTTTTCCCTCTTCAATCAAACACTAAATACCCCATAATGACAATGCAAGAACAGTTTTTTCAAAATGTTGCATGTATGTAAAACCTACATTTACGTAAACCTTATTTACGTAAGTATTCAGACCCTTTGCTATGAGATTAAATTGAGCTCAGGTTCACCCTGTTTCCATTGATCATCCTTCAGATGTTTCTACAGCTTGGTTGGAGTCCACCTGTGGGAAATTCAATTGACCTGACATGTTTTGGAAAGGCACACCTGTCTATATTTATATATATGAATATGAGAACAAACACCATTGTAAATACAACCCATATTTATGCTTATTTATTTTCCCTTGTGTACTTTAACCATTTGTACATCGTTACAACACTGTATATATACATAATATGACATTTGAGAGGCTGACTGCTACAGACAGAGAGAGAGAGAGGCTGACTGCTACAGACAGAGAGAGAGAGAGAGGCTGACTGCTATAGACAGAGACAGATAGAGAGAGGCTGACTGCTACAGACAGAGAGAGAGAGAGGCTGACTGCTACAGACAGAGAGAGAGAGAGAGAGAGAGAGGCTGACTGCTACAGACAGAGAGAGAGAGAGGCTGACTGCTACAGACAGAGAGAGAGAGAGAGAGGCTGACTGCTACAGACAGAGACAGATAGAGAGAGAGGCTGACTGCTACAGACAGAGAGAGAGAGAGGCTGACTGCTACAGACAGAGAGAGAGAGAGGCTGACTGCTACAGACAGAGAGAGAGAGAGGCTGACTGCTACAGACAGAGAGAGAGAGAGAGAGAGAGAGAGAGAGAGAGAGAGAGAGGCTGACTGCTACAGACAGAGACAGATAGAGAGAGAGGCTGACTGCTACAGACAGAGACAGATAGAGAGAGAGGCTGACTGCTACAGACAGAGACAGAGAGAGAGAGAGGCTGACTGCTACAGACAGAGAGAGAGAGAGGCTGACTGCTACAGACAGAGAGAGAGGCTGACTGCTACAGACAGAGAGAGAGAGAGAGAGGCTGACTGCTACAGACAGAGAGAGAGAAAGAGAGGCTGACTGCTACAGACAGAGACAGATAGAGAGGCTGACTGCTACAGACAGAGAGAGAGAGAGAGGGGCTGACTGCTACAGACAGAGACAGATAGAGAGAGAGGCTGACTGCTACAGACAGAGAGAGAGAGAGAGAGAGAGAGAGGCTGACTGCTACAGACAGAGACAGATAGAGAGAGGCTGACTGCTACAGACAGAGAGAGAGAGAGGCTGACTGCTACAGACAGAGAGAGAGAGAGAGAGAGAGAGACGCTGACTGCTATAGACAGAGACAGAGAGAGAGGCTGACTGCTACAGACAGAGAGAGAGAGAGGCTGACTGCTACAGACAGAGACAGATTCCCATATTGAGAACACCTACAGACAGAGACAGAGAGAGATAGATTCCCATATTGAGAACACCTACAGACAGAGACAGAGACAGATAGATTCCCATATTGAGAACACCTACAGACAGAGACAGATAGATTCCCATATTGAGAACACCTACAGACAGAGACAGATAGATTCCCATATTGAGAACACCTACAGACAGAGACAGATAGATTCCCATATTGAGAACACCTACAGACAGAGACAGATAGATTCCCATATTGAGAACACCTACAGACAGAGACAGATAGATTCCCATATTGAGAACACCTACAGACAGAGACAGATAGATTCCCATATTGAGAACACCTACAGACAGAGACAGATTCCCATATTGAGAACACCTACAGACAGAGACAGATTCCCATATTGAGAACACCTACAGACAGAGACAGAGAGAGACAGATTCCCATATTGAGAACACCTACAGACAGAGACAGAGAGAGATAGATTCCCATATTGAGAACACCTACAGACAGAGACAGATAGATTCCCATATTGAGAACACCTACAGACAGAGACAGAGACAGATAGATTCCCATATTGAGAACACCTACAGACAGAGACAGAGATAGATTCCCATATTGAGAACACCTACAGACAGAGACAGAGACAGATAGATTCCCATATTGAGAACACCTACAGACAGAGACAGACAGATTCCCATATTGAGAACACCTACAGACAGAGACAGAGAGAGACAGATTCCCATATTGAGAACACCTACAGACAGAGACAGAGAGAGACAGATTCCCATATTGAGAACACATACAGACAGAGACAGAGAGAGACAGATTCCCATATTGAGAACACCTACAGACAGAGACAGAGATAGATTCCCATATTGAGAACACCTACAGACAGAGACAGATAGATTCCCATATTGAGAACACCTACAGACAGAGACAGATAGATTCCCATATTGAGAACACCTACAGACAGAGACAGATAGATTCCCATATTGAGAACACCTACAGACAGAGACAGAGATAGATTCCCATATTGAGAACACCTACAGACAGAGACAGATAGATTCCCATATTGAGAACACCTACAGACAGAGACAGAGATAGATTCCCATATTGAGAACACCTACAGACAGAGACAGAGATAGATTACCATATTGAGAACACCTACAGACAGAGACAGATAGATTCCCATATTGAGAACACCTACAGACAGAGACAGAGATAGATTCCCATATTGAGAACACCTACAGACAGAGACAGATAGATTCCCATATTGAGAACACCTACAGACAGAGACAGAGATAGATTCCCATATTGAGAACACCTACAGACAGAGACAGAGATAGATTCCCATATTGAGAACACCTACAGACAGAGACAGAGATAGATTCCCATATTGAGAACACCTACAGACAGAGACAGATAGATTCCCATATTGAGAACACCTACAGACAGAGACAGAGATAGATTCCCATATTGAGAACACCTACAGACAGAGACAGATAGATTCCCATATTGAGAACACCTACAGACAGAGACAGAGATAGATTCCCATATTGAGAACACCTACAGACAGAGACAGAGATAGATTCCCATATTGAGAACACCTACAGACAGAGACAGATAGATTCCCATATTGAGAACACCTACAGACAGAGACAGAGATAGATTCCCATATTGAGAACACCTACAGACAGAGACAGAGATAGATTCCCATATTGAGAACACCTACAGACAGAGACAGAGATAGATTCCCATATTGAGAACACATACAGACAGAGACAGATAGATTCCCATATTGAGAACACCTACAGACAGAGACAGAGATAGATTCCCATATTGAGAACACATACAGACAGAGACAGAGATAGATTACCATATTGAGAACACCTACAGACAGAGACAGATAGATTCCCATATTGAGAACACCTACAGACAGAGACAGAGAGAGACAGATGCCCATATTGAGAACACCTACAGACAGACAGATAGATTCCCATATTGAGAACACCTACAGACAGAGACAGAGAGAGACAGATGCCCATATTGAGAACACCTACAGACAGACAGATAGATTCCCATATTGAGAACACCTACAGACAGAGACAGATAGATTCCCATATTGAGAACACCTACAGACAGAGACAGATAGATTCCCATATTGAGAACACCTACAGACAGAGACAGAGACAGATAGATTCCCATATTGAGAACACCTACAGACAGAGACAGAGACAGATAGATTCCCATATTGAGAACACCTACAGACAGAGACAGAGATAGATTCCCATATTGAGAACACCTACAGACAGAGACAGATAGATTCCCATATTGAGAACACCTACAGACAGAGACAGAGACAGATAGATTCCCATATTGAGAACACCTACAGACAGAGACAGAGATAGATTCCCATATTGAGAACACCTACAGACAGAGACAGAGACAGATAGATTCCCATATTGAGAACACCTACAGACAGAGACAGACAGATTCCCATATTGAGAACACCTACAGACAGAGACAGATAGATTCCCATATTGAGAACACCTACAGACAGAGACAGACAGATTCCCATATTGAGAACACCTACAGACAGAGACAGAGATAGATTCCCATATTGAGAACACCTACAGACAGAGACAGATAGATTCCCATATTGAGAACACCTATTGACTGGAAATGAAGAACCCCCTGCTAGGGACTCTGGTTGTATGGGAGACACTGTAGATGGTGCTGCTATACTACAGTATATCTAGTTTGGTAATGCTACGTTGAGATGTTGAAAAGGTGGACTGCCTCACCAGGAAGGCTATGAGACTCCTCTGGAAACTCTCCCACTGGAAACAGCTGTTGATGTACTGGAACGTGGACTGCACTGCTCTGTAAAGGCTACGCACGCGGTACACGTTACGCGCCAACATCTGGAACGAATACAGAAACACACCTTAACAAGATGCTGAGAACAACACAAAATGGCCGCCTGTTTCACAATATTTTAACTATAGAGATTCATTTAGCAAACCTTTTTAGAAAACTTGGGATTGTCTTCCATGAATTTCTTCTCCTTTGGTTTAAATGTTCTGATAGCTGCTCTGACCTAAAAACACAAGATGAAAACAGAAGTCAGAGAGATGGAGGAAGACACAGGTTATAACTGTTTAAATAGAGAGAGATGGAGGAAGACACAGGTTATAACTGTTTAAATAGAGAGAGATGGAGGAAGACACAGGTTATAACTGTTTAAATAGAGAGAGATGGAGGAAGACACAGGTTATAACTGTTTAAATAGAGAGAGAGATGGAGGAAGACACAGGTTATAACTGTTTAAATAGAGAGAGAGATGGAGGAAGACACAGGTTATAACTGTTTAAATAGAGAGAGAGATGGAGGAAGACACAGGTTATAACTGTTTAAATAGAGAGAGAGATGGAGGAAGACACAGGTTATAACTGTTTAAATAGAGAGAGAGATGGAGGAAGACACAGGTTATAACTGTTTAAATAGAGAGAGAGATGGAGGGAGACACAGGTTATAACTGTTTAAATAGAGAGAGATGGAGGAAGACACAGGTTATAACTGTTTAAATAGAGAGAGAGAGATGGAGGAAGACACAGGTTATAACTGTTTAAATAGAGAGAGAGATGGAGGAAGACACAGGTTATAACTGTTTAAATAGAGAGAGAGATGGAGGGAGACACAGGTTATAACTGTTTAAATAGAGAGAGAGATGGAGGAAGACACAGGTTATAACTGTTTAAATAGAGAGAGAGATGGAGGAAGACACAGGTTATAACTGTTTAAATAGAGAGAGAGATGGAGGAAGACACAGGTTATAACTGTTTAAATAGAGAGAGAGATGGAGGAAGACACAGGTTATAACTGTTTAAATAGAGAGAGAGATGGAGGAAGACAAATAGAGAGAGAGATGGAGGAAGACAGGTTATAACTGTTTAAATAGAGAGAGAGATGGAGGAAGACACAGGTTATAACTGTTTAAATAGAGAGAGAAATAGATGGAGGAAGACACAGGTTATAACTGTTTAAATAGAGAGAGATGGAGGGAGACACAGGTTATAACTGTTTAAATAGAGAGAGAGATGGAGGAAGACACAGGTTATAACTGTTTAAATAGAGAGAGAGATGGAGGAAGACACAGGTTATAACTGTTTAAATAGAGAGAGAGATGGAGGAAGACACAGGTTATAACTGTTTAAATAGAGAGATGGAGGAAGACACAGGTTATAACTGTTTAAATAGAGAGAGATGGAGGAAGACACAGGTTATAACTGTTTAAATAGAGAGAGATGGAGGAAGACACAGGTTATAACGGTTTAAATAGAGAGAGAGATGGAGGAAGACACAGGTTATAACTGTTTAAATAGAGAGAGAGATGGAGGAAGACACAGGTTGTTCCTGTTTAAATAGAGAGAGATGGAGGAAGACACAGGTTGTTCCTGTTTAAATAGAGAGAGATGGAGGAAGACACAGGTTGTTCCTGTTTAAATAGAGAGAGATGGAGGAAGACACAGGTTGTTCCTGTTTAAATAGAGAGAGATGGAGGAAGATGGAGGAAGACACAGGTTGTTCCTGTTTAAATAGAGAGAGATGGAGGAAGACACAGGTTGTTCCTGTTTAAATAGAGAGAGATGGAGGAAGACACAGGTTGTTCCTGTTTAAATAGAGAGAGATGGAGGAAGACACAGGTTGTTCCTGTTTAAATAGAGAGAGATGGAGGAAGACACAGGTTGTTCCTGTTTAAATAGAGAGAGATGGAGGAAGACACAGGTTGTTCCTGTTTAAATAGAGAGAGAGATGGAGGAAGACACAGGTTGTTCCTGTTTAAATAGAGAGAGATGGAGGAAGACACAGGTTGTTCCTGTTTAAATAGAGAGAGAGATGGAGGGAGACACAGGTTGTTCCTGTTTAAATAGAGAGAGAGATGGAGGAAGACACAGGTTGTTCCTGTTTAAATAGAGAGATGGAGGAAGACACAGGTTATAACTGTTTAAATAGAGAGAGATGGAGGAATACACAGGTTGTTCCTGTTTAAATAGAGAGAGAGATGGAGGAAGACACAGGTTGTTCCTGTTTAAATAGAGAGATGGAGGAAGACACAGGTTATAACTGTTTAAATAGAGAGAGATGGAGGAAGACACAGGTTGTTCCTGTTTAAATAAATGGAGAGACAGAGTTTAAATAGGAGGATGGAGACACAGGTTGTTCCTGTTTAAATAGAGAGAGATGGAGGAAGACACAGGTTGTTCCTGTTTAAATAGAGATGGAGGAAGACACAGGTTGTTCCTGTTTAAATAGAGAGAGATGGAGGAAGACACAGGTTATAACTGTTTAAATAGAGAGAGATGGAGGAAGACACAGGTTGTTCCTGTTTAAATAGAGAGAGAGATGGAGGAAGACACAGGTTGTTCCTGTTTAAATAGAGAGAGATGGAGGAAGACACAGGTTGTTCCTGTTTAAATAGAGAGAGATGGAGGAAGACACAGGTTGTTCCTGTTTAAATAGAGAGAGATGAAGGAAGACACAGGTTGTTCCTGTTTAAATAGAGAGAGAGAGATGGAGGAAGACACAGGTTGTTCCTGTTTAAATAGAGAGAGAGATGGAGGAAGACACAGGTTGTTCCTGTTTAAATAGAGAGAGAGATGGAGGAAGACACAGGTTGTTCCTGTTTAAATAGAGAGAGATGGAGGAAGACACAGGTTGTTCCTGTTTAAATAGAGAGAGATGGAGGAAGACACAGGTTGTTCCTGTTTAAATAAATAGAGAGATGGAGGAAGACACAGGTTGTTCCTGTTTAAATAGAGAGAGAGATGGAGGAAGACACAGGTTGTTCCTGTTTAAATAGAGAGAGATGGAGGAAGACACAGGTTGTTCCTGTTTAAATAGAGAGAGATGGAGGAAGACACAGGTTGTTCCTGTTTAAATAGAGAGAGATGGAGGAAGACACAGGTTGTTCCTGTTTAAATAGAGAGAGATGGAGGAGAGGTTGTTCCTGTTTAAATAGAAGACACAGGTTGTTCCTGTTTAAATAGAGAGAGATGGAGGAAGACACAGGTTGTTCCTGTTTAAATAGAGAGAGATGGAGGAAGACACAGGTTGTTCCTGTTTAAATAGAGAGATGAAGGAAGACACAGGTTGTTCCCGCACACACACAGTATTTGTCAGGACTGGTCCATCTTTATAAAACATAATTCCAGATGACCCTACAGTACACTATCTGATAGGACCGGTCCAGATGACCCTACAGTACAGTATCTGACAGGACCGGTCCATCGGTCCAGATGACCCTACAGTACAGTATCTGACAGGACCGGTCCATCGGTCCAGATGACCCTACAGTACAGTATCTGACAGGACCGGTCCAGATGACCCTACAGTACAGTATCTGATAGGACCGGTCCAGATGACCCTACAGTACAGTATCTATCAGGACCGGTCCATCGGTCCAGATGACCCGACAGTACAGTATCTGACAGGACCGGTCCAGATGACCCTACAGAACAGCCCCCTATACCCTATGGGCCCTGGCCAACAGAATAGACTGGAGGGGCATCAGACAGTGTGATTGGACTCACTGGGTTGAAGACGAGCTCCAGCTCTAGGGAGATGCTTCCTTTAGACAGACACCCCAGATCCTCTTTCTTCAGGGGACAGCAGATCGGTTGACCATTGTGGATCTGGAGGGGACAGAGAGTGTAATGTAATGTACAGGTAATATACAGAGACCAACACTAAGATGGAACAGTGGATTACTGGAAACAGAGGGTGAAGACATGACTGGACTGGACTGGAAGGCCCTCTTGACTTGGACTCCCAGAGACTGGACTGTAAGGCCCTCTTGACTTGGACTCCCAGATACTGGACTGGAAGGCCCTCTTGACTTGGACTCCCAGATACTGGACTGTAAGGCCCTCTTGACTTGGACTCCCAGATACTGGACTGTAAGGCCCTCTTGACTTGGACTCCCAGATACTGGACTGTAAGGCCCTCTTGACTTGGACTCCCAGATACTGGACTGGAAGGCCCTCTTGACTTGGACTCCCAGATACTGGACTGGAAGGCCCTCTTGACTTGGACTCCCAGATACTGGACTGTAAGGCCCTCTTGACTTGGACTCCCAGATACTGGACTGTAAGGCCCTCTTGACTTGGACTCCCAGATACTGGACTGGAAGGCCCTCTTGACTTGGACTCCCAGATACTGGACTGTAAGGCCCTCTTGACTTGGACTCCCAGATACTGGACTGTAAGGCCCTCTTGACTTGGACTCCCAGATACTGGACTGGAAGGCCCTCTTGACTTGGACTCCCAGATACTGGACTGGAAGGCCCTCTTGACTTGGACTCCCAGATACTGGACTGTAAGGCCCTCTTGACTTGGACTCCCAGATACTGGACTGTAAGGCCCTCTTGACTTGGACTCCCAGATACTGGACTGGAAGGCCCTCTTGACTTGGACTCCCAGATACTGGACTGTAAGGCCCTCTTGACTTGGACTCCCAGATACTGGACAGTAAGGCCCTCTTGACTTGGACTCCCAGATACTGGACTGGACTGGAAGGCCCTCTTGACTTGGACTCCCAGATACTGGACTGGACTGTAAGGCCCTCTTGACTTGGACTCCCAGATACTGGACTGTAAGGCCCTCTTGACTTGGACTCCCAGATACTGGACTGGAAGGCCCTCTTGACTTGGACTCCCAGATACTGGACTGGAAGGCCCTCTTGACTTGGACTCCCAGATACTGGACTGTAAGGCCCTCTTGACTTGGACTCCCAGATACTGGACTGGAAGGCCCTCTTGACTTGGACTCCCAGATACTGGACTGGAAGGCCCTCTTGACTTGGACTCCCAGATACTGGACTGTAAGGCCCTCTTGACTTGGACTCCCAGATACTGGACTGGAAGGCCCTCTTGACTTGGACTCCCAGATACTGGACTGTAAGGCCCTCTTGACTTGGACTCCCAGAGACTCCAGAGACTGGAGGAATGGTCACTATGTTACTCACAGAGAGTAGAGGAGTGGTCACTATGTTACTCACAGAGAGTAGAGGAATGGTCACTATGTTACTCACAGAGAGTAGAGGAGTGGTCACTATGTTACTCACAGAGACTTTGGGAATGGTCACTATGTTACTCACAGAGAGTAGAGGAGTGGTCACTATGTTACTCACAGAGAGTAGAGGAGTGGTCACTATGTTACTCACAGAGACTTTGGGAATGGTCACTATGTTACTCACAGAGAGTAGAGGAGTGGTCACTATGTTACTCACATAGAGTAGAGGAGTGGTCACTATGTTACTCACAGAGAGTAGAGGATGTTACTCACAGAGACAGGAGGAATGGTCACTATGTTACTCACAGAGACAGGAGGAATGGTCACTATGTTACTCACAGAGAGTAGAGGAATGGTCACTATGTTACTCACAGAGACTAGAGGAATGGTCACTATGTTACTCACAGAGACTAGAGGAATGGTCACTATGTTACTCACAGAAAGCAGAGGAATGGTCACTATGTTACTCACAGAGACAGGAGGAATGGTCACTATGTTACTCACAGAGAGTAGAGGAATGGTCACTATGTTACTCACAGAGAGTAGAGGAATGGTCACTATGTTACTCACAGAGAGTAGAGGAATGGCACTATGTTATTCACAGAGAGTAGAGGAATGGTCACTATGTTACTCACAGAAAGCAGAGGAATGGTCACTATGTTACTCACAGAGAGTAGAGGAATGGTCACTATGTTACTCACAGAGAGTAAAGGAATGGCCACTATGCTACTCACAGAGAGTAGAGGAATGGCCACTATGCTACTCACAGAAAGCAGAGGAATGGCCACTTTGCTACTCACAGAGAGTAAAGGAATGGCCACTATGCTACTCACAGAGAGTAGAGGAATGGCCACTTTGCTAGGAAGAGGAATGGCCACTATGCTACTTACAGAAAGCAGAGGAATGGCCACTATGCTACTCACAGAAAGCAGAGGAATGGCCACTATGCTACTCACAGAGAGTAGAGGAATGGCCACTTTGCTACTCACAGAAAGCAGAGGAATGGCCACTTTGCTACTCACAGAAAGCAGAGGAATGGCCACTATGCTACTTACAGAAAGCAGAGGAATGGCCACTATGCTACTCACAGAAAGCAGAGGAATGGCCACTATGCTACTCACAGAGAGTAGAGGAATGGTCACTATGCTACTCACAGAAAGCAGAGGAATGGCCACTATGCTACTCACAGAAAGCAGAGGAATGGCCACTATGCTACTCACAGAAAGTAGAGGAATGGCCACTATGCTACTCACAGAAAGCAGAGGAATGGCCACTATGCTACTCACAGAAAGCAGAGGAATGGCCACTATGCTACTCACAGAAAGCAGAGGAATGGCCACTATGTTACTCACAGAAAGCAGAGGAATGGCCACTATGTTACTCACAGAAAGCAGAGGAATGGCCACTATGTTACTCACAGAAAGCAGAGGAATGGCCACTTTGCCCAGGAAGTCAGGTGCTTTGTCTCCATCCTCATCAAAGATGGTCAGCTCCAGAATATCATGGATGTCTTTTACTGGGCTGGACAACACACACACATGGATATAAATACAGCAGAAACATTCACTGAAATATTAACCTGGGATTAGATGGGTGGTTTATATGGCAACTGGCCATCGACTGGAATATTAACCTGGGATTAGATGGGTGGTTTATATGGAAACTGACCATCGACTGGAATATTAACCTGGGATTAGATGGGTGGTTTATATGGCAACTGACCATCACCTGGAATATTAACCTGGGATTAGATGGGTGGTTTATATGGAAACTGACCATGGACTGGAATATTAACCTGGGATTAGATGGGTGGTTTATATGGCAATTGACAATCACCTGGAATATTAACCTGGGATTAGATGGGTGGTTTATATGGCAACTGACCATGGACTGGAATATTAACCTGGGATTAGATGGGTGGTTTATATGGCAACTGACCATGGACTGGAATATTAACCTGGGATTAGATGGGTGGTTTATATGGCAACTGACCATGGACTGGAATATTAACCTGGGATTAGATGGGTGGTTTATATGGCAACTGACCATGGACTGGAATATTAACCTGGGATTAGATGGGTGGTTTATATGGCAACTGACCATGGACTGGAATATTAACCTGGGATTAGATGGGTGGTTTATATGGCAACTGACCATCGACTGGAATATTAACCTGGGATTAGATGGGTGGTTTATATGGCAACTGACCATCGACTGGAATATTAACCTGGGATTAGATGGGTGGTTTATATGGCAACTGACCATCGACTGGAATATTAACCTGGGATTAGACTGGTGGTTTATATGGCAACTGACCATCGACTGGAATATTAACCTGGGATTAGATGGGTGGTTTATATGGCAACTGACCATCGACTGGAATATTAACCTGGGATTAGATGGGTGGTTTATATGGCAACTGACCATCGACTGGAATATTAACCTGGGATTAGATGGGTGGTTTATATGGCAACTGACCATAGACTGGAATATTAACCTGAGATTAGATGGGTGGTTTATATGGCAACTGACCATGGACTGGAATATTAACCTGGGATTAGATGGGTGGTTTATATGGCAACTGACCATGGACTGGAATATTAACCTGGGATTAGATGGGTGGTTTATATGGCAACTGACCATGGACTGGAATATTAACCTGGGATTAGATGGGTGGTTTATATGGCAACTGACCATCGACTGGAATATTAACCTGGGATTAGATGGGTGGTTTATATGGCAACTGACCATGGACTGGAATATTAACCTGGGATTAGATGGGTGGTTTATATGGCAACTGACCATGGACTGGAATATTAACCTGGGATTAGATGGGTGGTTTATATGGCAACTGACCATCATCTGGAATATTAACCTGGGATTAGATGGGTGGTTTATATGGCAACTGACCATGGACTGGAATATTAACCTGGGATTAGATGGGTGGTTTATATGGCAACTGACCATGGACTGGAATATTAACCTGGGATTAGATGGGTGGTTTATATGGCAACTGACCATGGACTGGAATATTAACCTGGGATTAGATGGGTGGTTTATATGGCAACTGACCATGGACTGGAATATTAACCTGGGATTAGATGGGTGGTTTATATGGCAACTGACCATGGACTGGAATATTAACCTGGGATTAGATGGGTGGTTTATATGGCAACTGACCATGGACTGGAATATTAACCTGCGATTAGATGTGTGGTTTATATGGCAACTGACCATGGACTGGAATATTAACCTGGGATTAGATGGGTGGTTTATATGGCAACTGACCATCACCTGGAATATTAACCTGGGATTAGATGGGTGGTTTATATGGCAACTGACCATCACCTGGAATATTAACCTGGGATTAGATGGGTGGTTTATATGGCAACTAACCATGGACTGGAATATTAACCTGGGATTAGATGGGTGGTTTATATGGCAACTGACCATCACCTGGAATATTAACCTGGGATTAGATGGGTGGTTTATATGGCAACTGACCATGGACTGGAATATTAACCTGGGTTTAGATGGGTGGTTTATATGGCAACTGACCATGGACTGGAATATTAACCTGGGATTAGATGGGTGGTTTATATGGCAACTGACCATCACCTGGAATATTAACCTGGGATTAGATGGGTGGTTTATATGGCAACTGACCATGGACTGGAATATTAACCTGGGATTAGATGGGTGGTTTATATGGCAACTGACCATGGACTGGAATATTAACCTGCGATTAGATGTGTGGTTTATATGGCAACTGACCATGGACTGGAATATTAACCTGGGATTAGATGTGTGGTTTATATGGCAACTGACCATGGACTGGAATATTAACCTGAGATTAGATGGGTGGTTTATATGGCAACTGACCATCACCTGGAATATTAACCTGGGATTAGATGGGTGGTTTATATGGCAACTAACCATGGACTGGAATATTAACCTGGGATTAGATGGGTGGTTTATATGGCAACTGACCATCACCTGGAATATTAACCTGGGATTAGATGGGTGGTTTATATGGCAACTGACCATGGACTGGAATATTAACCTGGGTTTAGATGGGTGGTTTATATGGCAACTGACCATGGACTGGAATATTAACCTGGGATTAGATGTGTGGTTTATATGGCAACTGACCATGGACTGGAATATTAACCTGGGATTAGATGGGTGGTTTATATGGCAACTGACCATGGACTGGAATATTAACCTGGGATTAGATGTGTGGTTTATATGGCAACTGACCATGGACTGGAATATTAACCTGGGATTAGATGGGTGGTTTATATGGCAACTGACCATGGACTGGAATATTAACCTGGGTTTAGATGGGTGGTTTATATGGCAACTGACCATGGACTGGAATATTAACCTGGGATTAGATGTGTGGTTTATATGGCAACTGACCATGGACTGGAATATTAACCTGGGATTAGATGGGTGGTTTATATGGCAACTGACCATGGACTGGAATATTAACCTGGGATTAGATGTGTGGTTTATATGGCAACTGACCATGGACTGGAATATTAACCTGGGATTAGATGGGTGGTTTATAGACCATGGACTGGAATATTAACCTGGGATTAGATGGGTGGTTTATATGGCAACTGACCATGGACTGGAATATTAACCTGGGATTAGAAGGGTGGTTTATATGGCAACTGACCATGGACTGGAATATTAACCTGGGATTAGATGGGTGGTTTATATGGCAACTGACCATGGACTGGAATATTAACCTGGGATTAGATGGGTGGTTTATATGGCAACTGACCATGGACTGGAATATTAACCTGGGATTAGATGGGTGGTTTATATGGCAACTGACCATGGACTGGAATATTAACCTGGGATTAGATGGGTGGTTTATATGGCAACTGACCATGGACTGGAATATTAACCTGGGATTAGATGGGTGATTTATATGGCAACTGACCATGGACTGGAATATTAACCTGGGATTAGATGGGTGGTTTATATGGCAACTGACCATGGACTGGAATATTAACCTGGGATTAGATGGGTGGTTTATATGGCAACTGACCATGGACTGGAATATTAACCTGGGATTAGATGGGTGGTTTATATGGCAACTGACCATCACCTGGAATATTAACCTGGGATTAGATGGGTGATTTATATGGCAACTGACCATGGACTGGAATATTAACCTGGGATTAGATGGGTGGTTTATATGGCAACTGACCATGGACTGGAATATTAACCTGGGATTAGATGTGTGGTTTATATGGCAACTGACCATGGACTGGAATATTAACCTGGGATTAGATGGGTGGTTTATATGGCAACTGACCATGGACTGGAATATTAACCTGGGATTAGATGGGTGGTTTATATGGCAACTGACCATGGACTGGAATATTAACCTGGGATTAGATGGGTGGTTTATATGGCAACTGACCATGGACTGGAATATTAACCTGGGATTAGATGGGTGGTTTATATGGCAACTGACCATGGACTGGAATATTAACCTGGGATTAGATGAGTGGTTTATATGGCAACTGACCATCACCTGGAATATTAACCTGGGATTAGATGGGTGGTTTATATGGCAACTGACCATGGACTGGAATATTAACCTGGGATTAGATGGGTGGTTTATATGGCAACTGACCATGGACTGGAATATTAACCTGGGATTAGATGGGTGGTTTATATGGCAACTGACCATGGACTGGAATATTAACCTGGGATTAGATGGGTGGTTTATATGGCAACTGACCATGGACTGGAATATTAACCTGGGATTAGATGGGTGGTTTATATGGCAACTGACCATGGACTGGAATATTAACCTGGGATTAGATGGGTGGTTTATATGGCAACTGACCATGGACTGGAATATTAACCTGGGATTAGATGGGTGGTTTATATGGCAACTGACCATGGACTGGAATATTAACCTGGGATTAGATGGGTGGTTTATATGGCAACTGACCATGGACTGGAATATTAACCTGGGATTAGATGGGTGGTTTATATGGCAACTGACCATGGACTGGAATATTAACCTGGGATTAGATGGGTGGTTTATATGGCAACTGACCATGGACTGGAATATTAACCTGGGATTAGATGGGTGGTTTATATGGCAACTGACCATGGACTGGAATATTAACCTGGGATTAGATGGGTGGTTTATATGGCAACTGACCATGGACTGGAATATTAACCTGGGATTAGATGGGTGGTTTATATGGCAACTGACCATGGACTGGAATATTAACCTGGGATTAGATGGGTGGTTTATATGGCAACTGACCATCGACTGGAATATTAACCTGGGATTAGATGGGTGGTTTATATGGCAACTGACCATCACCTGGAATATTAACCTGGGATTAGATGGGAGGTTTATATGGCAACTGACCATCACCTGGAATATTAACCTGGGATTAGATGGGTGATTTATATGGCAACTGACCATGGACTGGAATATTAACCTGGGATTAGATGTGTGGTTTATATGGCAACTGACCATGGACTGGAATATTAACCTGGGATTAGATGGGTGGTTTATATGGCAACTGACCATGGACTGGAATATTAACCTGGGATTAGATGGGTGGTTTATATGGCAACTGACCATGGACTGGAATATTAACCTGGGATTAGATGGGTGGTTTATATGGCAACTGACCATGGACTGGAATATTAACCTGGGATTAGATGGGTGGTTTATATGGCAACTGACCATCACCTGGAATATTAACCTGGGATTAGATGGGTGGTTTATATGGCAACTGACCATGGACTGGAATATTAACCTGGGATTAGATGGGTGGTTTATATGGCAACTGACCATGGACTGGAATATTAACCTGGGATTAGATGGGTGGTTTATATGGCAACTGACCATGGACTGGAATATTAACCTGGGATTAGATGGGTGGTTTATATGGCAACTGACCATGGACTGGAATATTAACCTGGGATTAGATGGGTGGTTTATATGGCAACTGACCATGGACTGGAATATTAACCTGGGATTAGATGGGTGGTTTATATGGCAACTGACCATGGACTGGAATATTAACCTGGGATTAGATGGGTGGTTTATATGGCAACTGACCATGGACTGGAATATTAACCTGGGATTAGATGGGTGGTTTATATGGCAACTGACCATGGACTGGAATATTAACCTGGGATTAGATGGGTGGTTTATATGGCAACTGACCATGGACTGGAATATTAACCTGGGATTAGATGGGTGGTTTATATGGCAACTGACCATGGACTGGAATATTAACCTGGGATTAGATGTGTGGTTTATATGGCAACTGACCATGGACTGGAATATTAACCTGGGATTAGATGGGTGGTTTATATGGCAACTGACCATGGACTGGAATATTAACCTGGGATTAGATGGGTGGTTTATATGGCAACTGACCATCGACTGGAATATTAACCTGGGATTAGATGGGTGGTTTATATGGCAACTGACCATCACCTGAAATATTAACCTGGGATTAGATGGGTGGTTTATATGGCAACTGACCATCGACTGGAATATTAACCTGGGATTAGATGGGTGGTTTATATGGCAACTGACCATCACCTGGAATATTAACCTGGGATTAGATGGGTGGTTTATATGGCAACTGACCATCGACTGGAATATTAACCTGGGATTAGATGGGTGGTTTATATGGCAATTGACCATGGACTGGAATATTAACCTGGGATTAGATGGGTGGTTTATATGGCAACTGACCATGGACTGGAATATTAACCTGGGATTAGATGGGTGGTTTATATGGCAACTGACCATCACCTGGAATATTAACCTGGGATTAGATGGGTGGTTTATATGGCAACTGACCATGGACTGGAATATTAACCTGGGATTAGATGGGTGGTTTATATGGCAACTG
Organism: Oncorhynchus gorbuscha; assembly: GCF_021184085.1. Taxonomy (NCBI): domain Eukaryota; kingdom Metazoa; phylum Chordata; class Actinopteri; order Salmoniformes; family Salmonidae; genus Oncorhynchus; species Oncorhynchus gorbuscha. Next base: position 893,560 of record NC_060177.1, read on the forward strand.
ACCATGGACTGGAATATTAACCTGGGATTAGATGGGTGGTTTATATGGCAACTGACCATGGACTGGAATATTAACCTGGGATTAGATGGGTGGTTTATATGGCAACTGACCATGGATTGGAATATTAACCTGGGATTAGATGGGTGGTTTATATGGCAACTGACCATGGACTGGAATATTAACCTGGGATTAGATGGGTGGTTTATATGGCAACTGACCATCACCTGGAATATTAACCTGGGATTAGATGGGTGGTTTATATGGCAACTGACCATGGACTGGAATATTAACCTGGGATTAGATGGGTGGTTTATATGGCAACTGACCATGGACTGGAATATTAACCTGCGATTAGATGTGTGGTTTATATGGCAACTGACCATGGACTGGAATATTAACCTGGGATTAGATGTGTGGTTTATATGGCAACTGACCATGGACTGGAATATTAACCTGGGATTAGATGGGTGGTTTATATGGCAACTGACCATCACCTGGAATATTAACCTGGGATTAGATGGGTGGTTTATATGGCAACTAACCATGGACTGGAATATTAACCTGGGATTAGATGGGTGGTTTATATGGCAACTGACCATCACCTGGAATATTAACCTGGGATTAGATGGGTGGTTTATATGGCAACTGACCATGGACTGGAATATTAACCTGGGATTAGATGGGTGGTTTATATGGCAACTGACCATGGACTGGAATATTAACCTGGGATTAGATGTGTGGTTTATATGGCAACTGACCATGGACTGGAATATTAACCTGGGATTAGATGGGTGGTTTATATGGCAACTGACCATGGACTGGAATATTAACCTGGGATTAGATGTGTGGTTTATATGGCAACTGACCATGGACTGGAATATTAACCTGGGATTAGATGGGTGGTTTATATGGCAACTGACCATGGACTGGAATATTAACCTGGGTTTAGATGGGTGGTTTATATGGCAACTGACCATGGACTGGAATATTAACCTGGGATTAGATGTGTGGTTTATATGGCAACTGACCATGGACTGGAATATTAACCTGGGATTAGATGGGTGGTTTATATGGCAACTGACCATGGACTGGAATATTAACCTGGGATTAGATGGGTGGTTTATATGGCAACTGACCATGGACTGGAATATTAACCTGGGATTAGATGGGTGGTTTATATGGCAACCCATGGACTGGAATATTAACCTGGGATTAGATGGGTGGTTTATATGGCAACTGACCATGGACTGGAATATTAACCTGGGATTAGATGGGTGGTTTATATGGCAACTGACCATGGACTGGAATATTAACCTGGGATTAGATGGGTGGTTTATATGGCAACTGACCATGGACTGGAATATTAACCTGGGATTAGATGGGTGGTTTATATGGCAACTGACCATGGACTGGAATATTAACCTGGGATTAGATGGGTGGTTTATATGGCAACTGACCATGGACTGGAATATTAACCTGGGATTAGATGGGTGATTTATATGGCAACTGACCATGGACTGGAATATTAACCTGGGATTAGATGGGTGGTTTATATGGCAACTGACCATGGACTGGAATATTAACCTGGGATTAGATGGGTGGTTTATATGGCAACTGACCATGGACTGGAATATTAACCTGGGATTAGATGGGTGGTTTATATGGCAACTGACCATCACTGGAATATTAACCTGGGATTAGATGGGTGGTTTATATGGCAACTGACCATGGACTGGAATATTAACCTGGGATTAGATGGGTGGTTTATATGGCAACTGACCATGGACTGGAATATTAACCTGGGATTAGATGGGTGGTTTATATGGCAACTGACCATGGACTGGAATATTAACCTGGGATTAGATGGGTGGTTTATATGGCAACTGACCATGGACTGGAATATTAACCTGGGATTAGATGGGTGGTTTATATGGCAACTGACCATGGACTGGAATATTAACCTGGGATTAGATGGGTGGTTTATATGGCAACTGACCATGGACTGGAATATTAACCTGGGATTAGATGGGTGGTTTATATGGCAACTGACCATGGACTGGAATATTAACCTGGGATTAGATGGGTGGTTTATATGGCAACTGACCATCACCTGGAATATTAACCTGGGATTAGATGGGTGGTTTATATGGCAACTGACCATGGACTGGAATATTAACCTGGGATTAGATGGGTGGTTTATATGGCAACTGACCATGGACTGGAATATTAACCTGGGATTAGATGGGTGGTTTATATGGCAACTGACCATGGACTGGAATATTAACCTGGGATTAGATGGGTGGTTTATATGGCAACTGACCATGGACTGGAATATTAACCTGGGATTAGATGGGTGGTTTATATGGCAACTGACCATGGACTGGAATATTAACCTGGGATTAGATGGGTGGTTTATATGGCAACTGACCATGGACTGGAATATTAACCTGGGATTAGATGGGTGGTTTATATGGCAACTGACCATGGACTGGAATATTAACCTGGGATTAGATGGGTGGTTTATATGGCAACTGACCATGGACTGGAATATTAACCTGGGATTAGATGGGTGGTTTATATGGCAACTGACCATGGACTGGAATATTAACCTGGGATTAGATGGGTGGTTTATATGGCAACTGACCATGGACTGGAATATTAACCTGGGATTAGATGGGTGGTTTATATGGCAACTGACCATGGACTGGAATATTAACCTGGGATTAGATGTGTGGTTTATATGGCAACTGACCATGGACTGGAATATTAACCTGGGATTAGATGGGTGGTTTATATGGCAACTGACCATGGACTGGAATATTAACCTGGGATTAGATGGGTGGTTTATATGGCAATTGACCATGGACTGGAATATTAACCTGGGATTAGATGGGTGGTTTATATGGCAATTGACAATCACCTGGAATATTAACCTGGGATTAGATGGGTGGTTTATATGGCAACTGACCATCACCTGGAATATTAACCTGGGATTAGATGGGTGGTTTATATGGCAACTGACCATGGACTGGAATATTAACCTGGGATTAGATGGGTGGTTTATATGGCAACTGACCATGGACTGGAATATTAACCTGGGATTAGATGGGTGGTTTATATGGCAACTGACCATGGACTGGAATATTAACCTGGGATTAGATGGGTGGTTTATATGGCAACTGACCATGGACTGGAATATTAACCTGGGATTAGATGGGTGGTTTATATGGCAACTGACCATGGACTGGAATATTAACCTGGGATTAGATGATGTGGTTTATATGGCAACTGACCATGGACCTGGAATATTAACCTGGGATTAGATGGGTGGTTTATATGGCAACTGACCATGGACTGGAATATTAACCTGGGATTAGATGGGTGGTTTATATGGCAACTGACCATGGACTGGAATATTAACCTGGGATTAGATGGGTGGTTTATATGGCAACTGACCATGGACTGGAATATTAACCTGGGATTAGATGGGTGGTTTATATGGCAACTGACCATGGACTGGAATATTAACCTGGGATTAGATGGGTGGTTTATATGGCAACTGACCATGGACTGGAATATTAACCTGGGATTAGATGGGTGGTTTATATGGCAACTGACCATGGACTGGAATATTAACCTGGGATTAGATGGGTGGTTTATATGGCAACTGACCATGGACTGGAATATTAACCTGGGATTAGATGGGTGGTTTATATGGCAACTGACCACGGACTGGAATATTAACCTGGGATTAGATGGGTGGTTTATATGGCAACTGACCATGGATTGGAATATTAACCTGGGATTAGATGGGTGGTTTATATGGCAACTGACCATGGACTGGAATATTAACCTGGGATTAGATGGGTGGTTTATATGGCAACTGACCATCACCTGGAATATTAACCTGGGATTAGATGGGTGGTTTATATGGCAACTGACCATGGACTGGAATATTAACCTGGGATTAGATGGGTGGTTTATATGGCAACTGACCATGGACTGGAATATTAACCTGGGATTAGATGGTGGTTTATATGGCAACTGACCATGGACTGGAATATTAACCTGGGATTAGATGGGTGGTTTATATGGCAACTGACCATGGACTGGAATATTAACCTGAGATTAGATGGGTGGTTTATATGGCAACTGACCATCACCTGGAATATTAACCTGGGATTAGATGGGTGGTTTATATGGCAACTGACCATGGACTGGAATATTAACCTGGGATTAGATGGGTGGTTTATATGGCAACTGACCATCACTGGAATATTAACCTGGGATTAGATGGGTGGTTTATATGGCAACTGACCATGGACTGGAATATTAACCTGGGATTAGATGGGTGGTTTATATGGCAACTGACCATGGACTGGAATATTAACCTGGGATTAGATGGTGGTTTATATGGCAACTGACCATGGACTGGAATATTAACCTGGGATTAGATGGGTGGTTTATATGGCAACTGACCATGGACTGGAATATTAACCTGGGATTAGATGGTGGTTTATATGGCAACTGACCATGGACTGGAATATTAACCTGGGATTAGATGGGTGGTTTATATGGCAACTGACCATGGACTGGAATATTAACCTGGGATTAGATGGGTGGTTTATATGGCAACTGACCATGGACTGGAATATTAACCTGGGATTAGATGGGTGGTTTATATGGCAACTGACCATGGACTGGAATATTAACCTGATTAGATGGGTGGTTTATATGGCAACTGACCATGGACTGGAATATTAACCTGGGATTAGATGGGTGGTTTATATGGCAACTGACCATGGACTGGAATATTAACCTGGGATTAGATGGGTGGTTTATAGACCATGGACTGGAATATTAACCTGGGATTAGATGGGTGGTTTATATGGCAACTGACCATGGACTGGAATATTAACCTGGGATTAGAAGGGTGGTTTATATGGCAACTGACCATGGACTGGAATATTAACCTGGGATTAGATGGGTGGTTTATATGGCAACTGACCATGGACTGGAATATTAACCTGGGATTAGATGGGTGGTTTATATGGCAACTGACCATGGACTGGAATATTAACCTGGGATTAGATGGGTGGTTTATATGGCAACTGACCATGGACTGGAATATTAACCTGGGATTAGATGGGTGGTTTATATGGCAACTGACCATGGACTGGAATATTAACCTGGGATTAGATGGGTGGTTTATATGGCAACTGACCATGGACTGGAATATTAACCTGGGATTAGATGGGTGGTTTATATGGCAACTGACCATGGACTGGAATATTAACCTGGGATTAGATGGGTGATTTATATGGCAACTGACCATGGACTGGAATATTAACCTGGGATTAGATGGGTGGTTTATATGGCAACTGACCATGGACTGGAATATTAACCTGGGATTAGATGGGTGGTTTATATGGCAACTGACCATGGACTGGAATATTAACCTGGGATTAGATGGGTGGTTTATATGGCAACTGACCATGGACTGGAATATTAACCTGGGATTAGATGGGTGGTTTATATGGCAACTGACCATGGACTGGAATATTAACCTGGGATTAGATGGGTGGTTTATATGGCAACTGACCATGGACTGGAATATTAACCTGGGATTAGATGGGTGGTTTATATGGCAACTGACCATGGACTGGAATATTAACCTGGGATTAGATGGGTGGTTTATATGGCAACTGACCATGGACTGGAATATTAACCTGGGATTAGATGGGTGGTTTATATGGCAACTGACCATGGACTGGAATATTAACCTGGGATTAGATGAGTGGTTTATATGGCAACTGACCATCACCTGGAATATTAACCTGGGATTAGATGGGTGGTTTATATGGCAACTGACCATGGACTGGAATATTAACCTGGGATTAGATGGGTGGTTTATATGGCAACTGACCATGGACTGGAATATTAACCTGGGATTAGATGGGTGGTTTATATGGCAACTGACCATGGACTGGAATATTAACCTGGGATTAGATGGGTGGTTTATATGGCAACTGACCATGGACTGGAATATTAACCTGGGATTAGATGGGTGGTTTATATGGCAACTGACCATGGACTGGAATATTAACCTGGGATTAGATGGGTGGTTTATATGGCAACTGACCATGGACTGGAATATTAACCTGGGATTAGATGGGTGGTTTATATGGCAACTGACCATGGACTGGAATATTAACCTGGGATTAGATGGGTGGTTTATATGGCAACTGACCATGGACTGGAATATTAACCTGGGATTAGATGGGTGGTTTATATGGCAACTGACCATGGACTGGAATATTAACCTGGGATTAGATGGGTGGTTTATATGGCAACTGACCATGGACTGGAATATTAACCTGGGATTAGATGGGTGGTTTATATGGCAACTGACCATGGACTGGAATATTAACCTGGGATTAGATGTGTGGTTTATATGGCAACTGACCATGGACTGGAATATTAACCTGGGATTAGATGGGTGGTTTATATGGCAACTGACCATGGACTGGAATATTAACCTGGGATTAGATGGGTGGTTTATATGGCAACTGACCATCGACTGGAATATTAACCTGGGATTAGATGGGTGGTTTATATGGCAACTGACCATCACCTGGAATATTAACCTGGGATTAGATGGGAGGTTTATATGGAAACTGACCATCACCTGGAATATTAACCTGGGATTAGATGGGTGATTTATATGGCAACTGACCATGGACTGGAATATTAACCTGGGATTAGATGTGTGGTTTATATGGCAACTGACCATGGACTGGAATATTAACCTGGGATTAGATGGGTGGTTTATATGGCAACTGACCATGGACTGGAATATTAACCTGGGATTAGATGGGTGGTTTATATGGCAACTGACCATGGACTGGAATATTAACCTGGGATTAGATGGGTGGTTTATATGGCAACTGACCATGGACTGGAATATTAACCTGGGATTAGATGAGTGGTTTATATGGCAACTGACCATCACCTGGAATATTAACCTGGGATTAGATGGGTGGTTTATATGGCAACTGACCATGGACTGGAATATTAACCTGGGATTAGATGGGTGGTTTATATGGCAACTGACCATGGACTGGAATATTAACCTGGGATTAGATGGGTGGTTTATATGGCAACTGACCATGGACTGGAATATTAACCTGGGATTAGATGGGTGGTTTATATGGCAACTGACCATGGACTGGAATATTAACCTGGGATTAGATGGGTGGTTTATATGGCAACTGACCATGGACTGGAATATTAACCTGGGATTAGATGGGTGGTTTATATGGCAACTGACCATGGACTGGAATATTAACCTGGGATTAGATGGGTGGTTTATATGGCAACTGACCATGGACTGGAATATTAACCTGGGATTAGATGGGTGGTTTATATGGCAACTGACCATGGACTGGAATATTAACCTGACCATGGATTAGATGATGTGGTTTATATGGCAACTGACCATGGACTGGAATATTAACCTGGGATTAGATGGGTGGTTTATATGGCAACTGACCATGGACTGGAATATTAACCTGGGATTAGATGGGTGGTTTATATGGCAACTGACCATCGACTGGAATATTAACCTGGGATTAGATGGGTGGTTTATATGGCAACTGACCATCACCTGAAATATTAACCTGGGATTAGATGGGTGGTTTATATGGCAACTGACCATCGACTGGAATATTAACCTGGGATTAGATGGGTGGTTTATATGGCAACTGACCATCACCTGGAATATTAACCTGGGATTAGATGGGTGGTTTATATGGCAACTGACCATCGACTGGAATATTAACCTGGGATTAGATGGGTGGTTTATATGGCAACTGACCATGGACTGGAATATTAACCTGGGATTAGATGGGAGGTTTATATGGCAACTGACCATGGACTGGAATATTAACCTGGGATTAGATGGGAGGTTTATATGGAAACTGACCATGGACTGGAATATTAACCTGGGATTAGATGGGTGGTTTCTATGGCAACTGACCATGGACTGGTGTGAGAAATATGGTAATACAACAGAACATCTTTAAAATGCCAGATGTGTAACACCACATTAAATCCCATGTTTAAAGGGAAACTAAGAGGGTAAAAAGCAGGTGACTGACAAGGTGAAGACTTTGTTCCAGTTGGGGTTGAGGGTTTTATAGATGGTGTGAGTCTGCAGCCTGTCGTTCCCCAACTCCAACACACAGAACGGATCACTCTTCCCTGCAACAGACACCCACCCAACCACACACACAGCCAGAGTTAGTGTCTATATACAGTAGCTTTAGTGGTAAAATATAGTGCAACACTAAAGGATATATCTAGTTCTACAGTGAAATGAAGAAGTTCAGAGTGCTTCATACCATTTAAATCAGCTGCCAACAGATCAGTAGCCTTGATAATCTTAACCTGAAGGAAACCAACATCCCGGAGGTTCCTGAAGGACCTTTGAAACTCTGAGAGGGGAACAACATCAGAAATAGAGTCTGTTAACTAACAGGACCGAGCCTGTAAAACAACACATTACAGACAGGACTGACCCTGTAAAACAACACATTACAGACAGGACTGACCCTGTAAAACAACACATTACATACAGGACTGACCCTGTAAAACAACACATTACAGACAGGACTGACCCTATAAAACAACACATTACAGACAGGACTGACCCTGTAAAACAACACATTACAGACAGGACTGACCCTGTAAAACAACACATTACAGACAGGACTGACCCTGTAAAACAACACATTACAGACAGGACTGACCCTGTAAAACAACACATTACAGACAGGACTGACCCTGTAAAACAACACATTACATACAGGACTGACCCTGTAAAACAACACATTACAGACAGGACTGACCCTGTAAAACAACACATTACAGACAGGACTGACCCTGTAAAACAACACATTACAGACAGGACTGACCCTGTAAAACAACACATTACAGACAGGACTGACCCTGTAAAACAACACATTACAGACAGGACTGACCCTGTAAAACAACACATTACAGACAGGACTGACCCTGTAAAACAACACATTACATACAGGACTGACCCTGTAAAACAACACATTACAGACAGGACTGACCCTATAAAACAACACATTACATACAGGACTGACCCTGTAAAACAACACATTACAGACAGGACTGACCCTGTAAAACAACACATTACAGACAGGACTGACCCTATAAAACAACACATTACAGACAGGACTGAGCCTGTAAAACAACACATTACAGACAGGACTGACCCTGTAAAACAACACATTACAGACAGGACTGACCCTGTAAAACAACACATTACAGACAGGACTGACCCTGTAAAACAACACATTACAGACAGGACTGACCCTGTAAAACAACACATTACAGACAGGACTGACCCTGTAAAACAACACATTACAGACAGGACTGACCCTGTAAAACAACACATTACAGACAGGACTGACCCTGTAAAACAACACATTACAGACAGGACTGACCCTGTAAAACCTGTAAAACAACACATTACATACAGGACCTGACAAAAACAACACATTACAGACAGGACTGACCCTGTAAAACAACACATTACAGACAGGACTGACCCTGTAAAACAACACATTACAGACAGGACTGACCCTGTAAAACAACACATTACAGACAGGACTGACCCTGTAAAACAACACATTACAGACAGGACTGACCCTGTAAAACAACACATTACAGACAGGACTGACCCTGTAAAACAACACATTACAGACAGGACTGACCCTGTAAAACAACACATTACATACAGGACTGAGCCTATAAAACAACACATTACATACAGGACTGACCCTGTAAAACAACACATTACAGACAGGACTGACCCTGTAAAACAACACATTACAGACAGGACTGACCCTGTAAAACAACACATTACAGACAGGACTGACCCTGTAAAACAACACATTACAGACAGGACTGACCCTGTAAAACAACACATTACAGACAGTAATATCACTTGGAGGGCTGCTCCAGGACTGACCCTGTAAAACAACACATTACAGACATATATATGACAGTACTGATGTCTCTATAACAGAGGAGGTATATTCATATTATATGACAGTACTGATGTCTCTATAACAGAGGAGGTATATTCATATTATATGACAGTACTGATGTCTCTATAACAGAGGAGGTATATTCATATTATATGACAGTACTGATGTCTCTATAACAGAGGAGGTATATTCATATTATATGACAGTACTGATGTCTCTATAACAGAGGAGGTATATTCATATTATATGACAGTACTAACATATTTCTCCAGAGTTTTCTCTCTCCTGAGGCTCCTCAAGGGGCGGGGCACACATGTCGGAGAT
>NC_060177.1:908032-910537 GCF_021184085.1 Oncorhynchus gorbuscha
TTAATGTGTAATGTGTTAATGTGTATAATGTGTTAATGTGTTAATGTGTTAATGTGTTATGAATGTGTTAATGTGTTATGAATGTGTTAATGTGTTAATGTGTTATGAATGTGTTAATGTGTTAATGTGTTAAGTGAATGTGTTAATGTGTTATGAATGTGTTAATGTGTTCATGTTAATGTGTTAATGTGTGTGAATGTGTTAATGTGTTAATGTGTTAATGTGTTGTGTTAATGTGTTACATGTGTTGTGTTTACATTATGAATAGCCTAAGGACTATTAGTCAAGCAGTCAGCAGCAACATTCATATGGAAATGTACTGAGAATTAAACTGAGGAGGATTTATGTGGTTGGCAGCAATCCCAGATGATGAATGTTGACATGCACTGACATGATGGCATCTCAACAGCAGAGACGAGAGCAGAGCTAGATCCTGCCACAAAGAGCTTCTACGGATCAGAGAAACAGGATAGGTCTTCTGTTTTAACTCAACAAATATAAACAACTCAATTCATCCAATCAGAAAACACTGAGCAGAGATTAGAGCTTCCATCATAGAAACAACATACTGTTTTATGTCCAAAAAAACATTTCCACTTTTTTTGTAAATAGAATAATGAGATTCCTCATATTTTAAATGTTTAAATACATATTAATACACAATCCGTTCCCAAGTATTGAGTCCAAGAACATTTTAATCTAGATCAAGTTTCTGATAACAACTGGCATGAAGTGACACACCTCCTGTGTCTACATGGCTGGCCCCATCCCCGGCCCCATCCCCCGCCCCATCCCCCGCCCAGGCCCCAACCCTGGCCCCATCCCGCCCTGGCCCCATCCCCGGCCCCGGCCCATCCCCGGCCCTGGCCCCATCCCCCATCCCCGGCCCTGGCCCCATCCCCGGCCCTGGCCCCAGCCCCAGCCCTGGCTCCATCCCCGGCCCCATCCCCGGCCCCGGCCCCAACCCTGGCCCCATCCCCGGCCCTGGCCCCGGCCCCAGCCCTGGCTCCATCCCCGGTCCCGGCCCCATCCCCGGCCCCGAGGAATCTGCTGTGTCCTGTGGACAGTGGAACACCTAGACTGCTCCTTAAATGGAACCCTATTCCCTGTATAGTGCACTACTTTTCACCAGAGCCCATAGTGCACTACAGTGAATAAAGTGTCATTTAAAGTTACCTGAAATAAGGGTCTGCTCCATTTCACCAGTATTCCTATATACACTGAGAACACAATGAATTATACAGTGCAGGAGCATTCATACTGCTGTTGTTAGTGTTACATTCTGCTAGATCTCCTTTATATGTGTAATCTCAACATTCATACTGCTGTTGTTAGTGTTACATTCTGCTAGATCTCCTTTATGTGTGTAATCTCAACATTCATGCTACCTTTGTCACAGCCCAGAAGCTTCTTAGACATTTCTATATTGATACATGGCAAATATTTAACACTTCAGTCCTTCCATTACAATGGAACCATTGTTTCATGAACCTTATCCGTCTTCTGATAAACAAACAGCTAGAGTTCTAGTTTGCCAAAAGGGCAACTTAATGTGAAGTGTTTATCCTTTGGCTAGCCTGGTCCCAGATCTGTGTCTGTTATTACCAACTCCACATCTCATTGGACAAACATGATGTGAAGTGTTTATCCTTTGGCTAGCCTGGTCCCAGATCTGTGTCTGTTATTACCAACTCCACGTCTCATTGGACAAACATGATGTGAAGTGTTTATCCTTTGGTTAGCCTGGTCCCAGATCTGTGTCTGTTATTACCAACTCCACTTCTCATTGGACAAACATGACAATTTCATCAGTGGTGGAAAAAGTTCAATTGTAAAGATACCTTTATAGAAAACGACTCAAGTAAAAGTTAGTCACCCAGTAAAATACTACTTGAGTAAAGGTCTAAAAGTATTTGGTTTTATATATACTTAAGTATCAAAAGTAAATGGAATGTACTTTAGTATCATAAAAAAACAGGTAGGCCAGTTGAGAACAAGTTCTCATTTACAACCGCGACCTGGCCAAGATAAAGAATAGCAATTTGACACAGACAACAACAGAGTTACACATGGAATAAACAAACGTACAGTCAATAACACAATAGAAAAAGTTTAAATACAGTGTGCAAATGGCGTGAGGAGGTAAGGCAATACATAGGCCATAGTAGAGAAGTAATTACAACTTAGCAAATTAACACTGGAGTGATAGATGAGCAGAAGATGATGTGCACGCAGAAAAACTAGTGTTCAAAATAGCAGTAAAGTAAATAAAAACAATATGGGGATGAGGTAGTTGGATGGGCTATTTACAGATGAGCTGTGTTCAGCTGCAGTGATCTGTGAGCTGATCTGACAGCTGATGCTTAAAGTTAGTGAGGAGATACGAGTCTCCAACTTCAGCGATTTTTGCAATTCGTTCCTGTCATTGGCAGCAGAGAACTAGAAGGAAAGGCGGCCAAAGGAGGTGTTGGCTTTGGGGATGACCTATGCTGCTATGGTGACCAG
>NC_060177.1:910637-924318 GCF_021184085.1 Oncorhynchus gorbuscha
ACAGCAGTATTCAGTTCAGTCACTAAGCTAACTGACAGCAGTATTCAGTTCAGTCACTAAGCTAACTGACAGCAGTATTCAGTTCAGTCACTAAGCTAACTGACAGCAGTATTCAGTTCAGTCACTAAGCTAACTGACAGCAGTATTCAGTTCAGTCACTAAGCTAACTGACAGCAGTATTCAGTTCAGTCACTAAGCTAACTGACAGCAGTATTCAGTTCAGTCACTAAGCTAACTGACAGCAGTATTCAGTTCAGTCACTAAGCTAACTGACAGCAGTATTCAGTTCAGTCATTAAGCTAACTGACAGCATTATTCAGTTCAGTCATTAAGCTAACTGCCAACTACTGGGGGTCAGTTTTGGTGCACATACAGAGCGAGAGAGAGAGAGAGAGAGAGCGAGCGAGCGAGCGAGCCTTTATGGTTGACGGCTTAACCATCATCACACAACAACTCCTATCATCACAACACTGTCCCTCACTATTAGCCAGGCTGGCCAGAGCAGAGAGGAATTTACCTCTGTGACTTCCCTATTCCCTATAGAGTGCACTACTTTTCACCAGGGCCTACAGGGCTCAGGTCAAATATAGTGCATGATATAGGAATATAGTCCCCATTTGGGATGCAAGACAGAGAGACAGAGAGCTATCTACACTAATCCTGACAAGCGGCTGCTCTATCATCCGTCCGTCCCTGCAGAGTCGAGGCAGGGTGAGACCCGCCCAGTACAGTTGGCCTACTGAACATCTGTCTCATTATGAAGGCAGTGTGTTGTGGCCATGCTGAACCACCCTAGATTCACAGGGGACGCCCCTGCGTCCCAATAGGCATCCTGTGCACTACGTTTGACTAGAGTGGTAGTAGTAGTACACTACATTGGGAATAGGGTTCAATTTGGGACAGAGGAGGGACAGGAGAAAGCTAGCCAGCTAGCACCCTAGGCAGATCAGCCCACCACACAGAGAGGACAGGAAGACAGGACAAGGGTCAGAGTTCACACAGGGTCAGCACACCTTCTCTAGCAGATCAGCCCACCACACAGAGAGGACAGGAGAGAACAGGACAAGGGTCAGAGTTCACACAGGGTCAGCACACCTTCTCTAGGCAGATCAGCCCACCACACAGAGAAAACAGGACAAGGGTCAGAGTTCACACAGGGTCAGCACACCTTCTCTATGACCATACAGACTACTGTCTCCTGTGAGACTACTGTCTCCACAGGGATGAAGCCAGTCTGAGTTCACTACAAACAAGGGCTGTGAAATAGGGTTCATTTGATGTCACAACACTGTCTAGTGTTATTGTATGCTGTGGCTGGATGAGGTGTGCTAGCAGTGTTATTGTATGTATGCTGTGGCTAGATGAGGTGTGCTAGCAGTGTTATTGTATGCTGTGGCTAGATGAGGTGTGCTAGCAGTGTTATTGTATGTAGGCTGTGGCTAGATGAGGTGTGCTAGCAGTGTTATTGTATGCTGTGGCTAGATGAGGTGTGCTAGCAGTGTTATTGTAATGCTGTGGCTAGTGTAGTGTTATTGTATGCTGTGGCTAGATGAGGTGTGCTAGCAGTGTTATTGTATGTAGGCTGTGGCTAGATGTATGCTGTGGCTACAACCCTGTTATGAGTCCAACACTAACCCTGAATGCTAGCCCAACCCTAGATGAGGTGTGAGCCCAACCCTGTATGAGTCCAACCCTGTATGAGCCCAACCCTGTATGAGCCCAACCCTGTATGAGCCCAACCCTGTATGAGCCCAACCCTGTATGAGCCCAACCCTGTATGAGCCCAACCCTGTATGAGCCCAACCCTGTATGAGCCCAACCCTGTATGAGTCCAACACTAACCCTGAATGAGCCCAACCCTGTATGAGTCCAACACTAACCCTGAATGAGCCCAACCCTGTATGAGCCCAACCCTGTATGAGCCCAACCCTGTATGAGCCCAACCCTGAATGAGCCCAACCCTGTATGAGCCCAACCCTGTATGAGCCCAACCCTGTATGAGTCCAACACTAACCCTGTATGAGCCCAACCCTGTATGAGCCCAACCCTGTATGAGCCCAACCCTGTATGAGCCCAACCCTGTATGAGCCCAACCCTGTATGAGTCCAACCCTGTATGAGCCCAACCCTGTATGAGCCCAACCCTGTATGAGCCCAACCCTGTATGAGCCCAACCCTGTATGAGCCCAACCCTGTATGAGCCCAACCCTGTATGAGCCCAACCCTGTATGAGCCCAACCCTGTATGAGCCCAACCCTGTATGAGCCCAACCCTGTATGAGCCCAACCCTGTATGAGCCCAACCCTAACCCTGTATGAGCCCAACCCTAACCCTGTATGAGCCCAACCCCAACCCTGTATGAGCCCAACCCCAACCCTGTATGAGCCCAACCCCAACCCTGTATGAGCCCAACCCTGTATGAGCCCAACCCTGTATGAGCCCAACCCTGTATGAGCCCAACCCTAACCCTGTATGAGCCCAACCCTGTATGAGCCCAACCCTGTATGAGCCCAACCCTAACCCTGTATGAGCCCAACCCTAACCCTGTATGAGCCCAACCCTGTATGAGCCCAACCACAACCCTGTATGAGCCCAACCACAACCCTGTATGAGCCCAAACACAACCCTGTATGAGCCCAAACACAACCCTGTATGAGCCCAAACACAACCCTGTATGAGCCCAAACACAACCCTGTATGAGCCCAAACACAACACTGTATGAGCCCAACCACAACCCTGTATGAGCCCAAACCCAACCTTGTATGAGCCCAACCCTAACCCTGTATGAGTCAAACCCTAACCCTGTATGAGCCCAACCCTGTATGAGCCCAAACCCAAACATGTATGAGCCCAAACCCAACCTTGTATGAGCCCAACCATAACCCTGTATAAACCCAACCCTGTATGGTAATAACACCACTACAGCATTAGATGGTAATAACACCACTACAGCATTAGGCGGTAATAACACCACTACAGCATTAGACGGTAATAACACCACTACAGCATTAGACGGTAATAACACCAGTACAGCATTAGATGGTAATAACACCACTACAGCATGAGACGGTAATAACACCATTACAGCATTAGACGGTAATAACACCATTACAGCATTAGACGGTAATAACACCACTACAGCATTAGATGGTAATAACACCACTACAGCATTAGACGGTAATAACACCACTACAGCATTAGACGGTAATAACACCACTACAGCATTAGATGGTAATAACACCACTACAGCATTAGACGGTAATAACACCACTACAGCATTAGACGGTAATAACACCACTACAGCATTAGATGGTAATAACACCAGTACAGCATTAGATGGTAATAACACCACTACAGCATTAGACGGTAATAACACCACTACAGCATTAGACGGTAATAACACCACTACAGCATTAGACGGTAATAACACCACTACAGCATTAGATGGTAATAACACCACTACAGCATTAGATGGTAATAACACCACTACAGCATTAGATGGTAATAACACCACT
Source organism: Oncorhynchus gorbuscha (assembly GCF_021184085.1). Taxonomy (NCBI): domain Eukaryota; kingdom Metazoa; phylum Chordata; class Actinopteri; order Salmoniformes; family Salmonidae; genus Oncorhynchus; species Oncorhynchus gorbuscha. Next base: position 914,152 of record NC_060177.1, read on the forward strand.
ACATCATTAGACGGTAATAACACCACTACAGCATTAGACGGTAATAACACAACTACAGCATTAGATGGTAATAACACCAGTACAGCATTAGATGGTAATAACACCACTACAGCATTAGACGGTAATAACACAACTACAGCATTAGACGGTAATAACACAACTACAGCATTAGATGGTAATAACACCAGTACAGCATTAGATGGTAATAACACCACTACAGCATGAGACGGTAATAAGCACTTTGAACGATATTTTAACAATAAATGAAGTGCTTTATAAATAACATTTGATTGATTGAATAAGATGTTAACTTAAGAATGGTGTAGTCGATGCTAGATGTGCTTACGGCTGTTCCGTTGAGTTGACCCTACAGGTTGAGCAACAGTCCAAACATGTCCTGTCAAAGAGGCATTTCTTGATCAATGTGTGTTCCTGTTCAGTGTTTAGACAGAGCGAGCTGCTGCCTGCTGGTTTCAGTACTTAGGAAGCAGGACAGAGAGCATCATGGGAAAGTTAGCAGTTAACTTTCATCTCATATGTGACACCTTTCTGCCATCACGTCGCCCTAATTCAACATCCACAGACATATTGTAAAATGTTTTGAATGATTTATAGATTTGAATCATAGAAGATTAAAGTGTGTTTGCTTGGTCCTTCATTACTTGTTGATTGCTTAACATTGTGTTTTAAAGCACTTTCCATAGACTCATGGGACAGTTACCAGATACCTAGAAAAAGGAACACGATACATTATATGATTTCATGGCAGGTGCTAGATGCCATATGAGATTCTACATGACAGATGCTAGGTGCCATATGAGATTCTACATGACAGATGCTAGATGCCATATGAGATTCTACATGACAGATGCTAGGTGCCATATGAGATTCTACATGACAGATGCTAGATGCCATATGAGATTCTACATGACAGATGCTAGATGCCATATGAGATTCTACATTACATGATTTTATGACAGATGCTAGGTGCCATATGAGATTCTACATGACAGATACTAGGTGCCATATGAGATTCTACATGACAGATGCTAGATGCCATATGAGATTCTACATGACAGATGCTAGGTGCCATATGAGATTCTACATGACAGATGCTAGGTGCCATATGAGATTCTACATGACAGATACTAGGTGCCATATGAGATTTCTGACAGATGCTACAGAGATTCTACATGACAGATACTAGATGCCATATGAGATTCTACATGACAGATACTAGATGCCATATGAGATTCTACATGACAGATGCTAGGTGCCATATGAGATTCTACATTACATGATTTTATGACAGATGCTAGGTGCCATATGAGATTCTACATGACAGATACTAGGTGCCATATGAGATTCTACATTACATGATTTTATGACAGATGCTAGGTGCCATATGAGATTCTACATGACAGATACTAGGTGCCATATGAGATTCTACATTACATGATTTTATGACAGATGCTAGGTGCCATATGAGATTCTACATGACAGATACTAGGTGCCATATGAGATTCTACATTACATGATTTTATGACAGATACTAGGTGCCATATGAGATTCTACATTACATGATTTTATGACAGATGCTAGGTGCCATATGAGATTCTACATGACAGATACTAGGTGCCATATGAGATTCTACATTACATGATTTTATGACAGATGCTAGGTGCCATATGAGATTCTACATGACAGATACTAGGTGCCATATGAGATTCTACATGACAGATGCTAGGTGCCATATGAGATTCTACATGACAGATACTAGATGCCATATGAGATTCTACATGACAGATGCTAGATGCCATATGAGATTCTACATGACAGATGCTAGATGCCATATGAGATTCTACATTACATGATTTTATGACAGATGCTAGGTGCCATATGAGATTCTACATGACAGATACTAGGTGCCATATGAGATTCTACATGACAGATGCTAGATGCCATATGAGATTCTACATGACAGATGCTAGGTGCCATATGAGATTCTACATGACAGATGCTAGGTGCCATATGAGATTCTACATGACAGATACTAGGTGCCATATGAGATTCTACATGACAGATGCTAGGTGCCATATGAGATTCTACATGACAGATACTAGATGCCATATGAGATTCTACATGACAGATACTAGATGCCATATGAGATTCTACATGACAGATGCTAGGTGCCATATGAGATTCTACATTACATGATTTTATGACAGATGCTAGGTGCCATATGAGATTCTACATGACAGATACTAGGTGCCATATGAGATTCTACATTACATGATTTTATGACAGATGCTAGGTGCCATATGAGATTCTACATGACAGATACTAGATGCCATATGAGATTCTACATGACAGATACTAGATGCCATATGAGATTCTACATGACAGATACTAGATGCCATATGAGATTCGACATTATATGATTTTATGGCAGCTGTGCTTGTTTGGTCTGTTGAAGTATTTTCCATACACACCAATATGTTTACACTTGGTTTAAACACCCATGCTGGTCTTTTGTCATGATGCACTTTAGAATAGATAAACCTGTTTTAGGGAGGATACCCGTTTCGAATTCTTCACAATCACATTCCGAAATTCCAAACACGACTTCGGCATTTAAATGAAATACAGGCTACATGGTACAACAGTACAGTAGTTCTGACAACTTTTACAGCACATTGTTGAAGTCGACAACGTCACCAAGTTCACACCTGTACTGGACAGACTCGTGAAGGGCAACTCCAGACAGGTAACTTTACAATCATAAACACGACCGGTAAAATAAGGTAACATCCCAGAATTTACCTTTATCTCCGTTGCTAAAAACATTGTCAAACGTCCCTATCCCATGCACGTCAAGGTTGGGGGATAGGTTTGTTGAAGCGAGACACACGGCACATCTGCATTCTCCTTTAGCGTAGCGGTACTTCTGAACAAACGACGGGACTTCCTCGTCGAATACGGGAGCGCGCTATGAAAAGGAGCGCGCAGTGAATTAAAGGGCGGTGACACAAACAGGTCAATGTTTGGCCGACGTTTAGAATAGGGGTGTATTCACTAGGAACCTTCTTTTACCGTTACCAAACCGAAGCAAACGGGTTGGGACCCATCTGAAGTTGTCCAATAGAAACTCTGGTTTTCATTGCGAAAGTTTTAGCAGCTGTTTACTATGATGTCGAATAGATCTCCTGGTGTGTATTCATGTTTGCCAAGGGAAGCCCCAAAACATGTACCAAGAAAATAAAAATAAAAACAGAAAATTATGCCTTTCTTCTCATGTCTTTCTTCGCTCGTTTCATAATTTTCCTTCAAATTGGCCAGAGGCAGAATGTTTACCATCAGAGAAAGCATCAGAGCGAGCGAAACAGCACCGCTCTGTCTCTGTATGTAAAGGCCATCTATCTGATGCTGTCGGGTCAGTGAAACAGCACCCCTCTGTCTCTGTATGTAAAGGCCATCTATCTGATGCTGTCGGGTCAGTGAAACAGCTCCCCTCTATCTGATGCTGTCTGGTCAGTGAAACAGCACCCCTCTGTCTCTGTATGTAAAGGCCATCTGTCTGATGTTGTCCGGTCAGTGAAACAGCACCCCTCTATCTGATGCTGCCTGGTCAGTGAAACAGCACCCCTCTATCTGATGCTGTCCGGTCAAAAAGAGTATGACATTGTTGCCGCCCGTAGCATTGAACCCAAGGCAAGCCAGCGAGCATTTTGGCCTCCCTTGATAAAAAAAGTATATAATAATAGCCAATCAGCATTGAGCTAAATTGAGTGAGCTGAACTGTGAATGGTCCTGGAGCACCAATAGAAAGTAGAAAGGGAAGCCAGTCTGGTTGTTGCATCTCGCACCAGAGTGGAGCAGCGGTCTAAGGTACTACAGACCCTGGTTCGAATCCAGGCTTCATCACAGCGGTCTAACCCCCCCCCCCATATTGTCTATCTATTGGAGACCTGTTGGGGTCAGTGAGTTGTAACATATAGTCTACCTATTGGAGACCTGTTGGGGTCAGTGGGTTGTAACATATAGTCTACCTATTGGAGACCTGTTGGGGTCAGTGAGCTGTAACATATTGACCTGTTGGGGTCAGTGGGTTGTAACATTGACCTGTTGGGGTCAGTGAGTTGTAACATATTGACCTGTTGGGGTCAGTGAGTTGTAACATTGACCTGTTGGGGTCAGTGAGTTGTAACATATTGACCTGTTGGGGTCAGTGAGCTGTAACATATAGTCTACCTATTGGAGACCTGTTGGGGTCAGTGAGTTGTAACATTGACCTGTTGGGGTCAGAGAGTTGACCTGTTGGGGTCAGTGGGTTGTAACATATTGACCTGTTGGGGTCAGTGAGCTGTAACATATTGACCTGTTGGGGTCAGTGAGCTGTAACATATTGACCTGTTGGGGTCAGTGAGCTGTAACATATTGACCTGTTGGGGTCAGTGAGTTGTAACATATTGACCTGTTGGGGTCAGTGGGTTGTAACATATTGACCTGTTGGGGTCAGTGAGTTGTAACATATTGACCTGTTGGGGTCAGTGAGCTGTAACATATTGACCTGTTGGGGTCAGTGAGTTGTAACATATTGACCTGTTGGGGTCAGTGGGTTGTAACATATTGACCTGTTGGGGTCAGTGAGCTGTAACATATAGTCTATCTATTGGAGACCTGTTGGGGTCAGTGGGTTGTAACATATAGTCTACCTATTGGAGACCTGTTGGGGTCAGTGAGCTGTAACATATTGACCTGTTGGGGTCAGTGGGTTGTAACATTGACCTGTTGGGGTCAGTGAGTTGTAACATATTGACCTGTTGGGGTCAGTGAGCTGTAACATATAGTCTACCTATTGGAGACCTGTTGGGGTCAGTGAGTTGTAACATTGACCTGTTGGGGTCAGAGAGTTGACCTGTTGGGGTCAGTGGGTTGTAACATATTGACCTGTTGGGGTCAGTGAGCTGTAACATATTGACCTGTTGGGGTCAGTGAGCTGTAACATATTGACCTATTGGGGTCAGTGAGCTGTAACATATTGACCTGTTGGGGTCAGTGAGCTGTAACATATTGACCTGTTGGGGTCAGTGAGCTGTAACATATTGACCTGTTGGGGTCAGTGAGTTGTAACATATTGACCTGTTGGGGTCAGTGAGCTGTAACATATTGACCTGTTGGGGTCAGTGAGCTGTAACATATAGTCTACCTATTGGAGACCTGTTGGGGTCAGTGAGTTGTAACATATAGTCTACCTATTGGAGACCTGTTGGGGTCAGTGGGTTGTAACATTGACCTGTTGGGGTCAGTGAGTTGTAACATTGACCTGTTGGGGTCAGTGAGTTGTAACATATAGTCTACCTATTGGAGACCTGTTGGGGTCAGTGGGTTGTAACATATTGACCTGTTGGGGTCAGTGAGCTGTAACATATTGACCTGTTGGGGTCAGTGAGCTGTAACATATTGACCTGTTGGGGTCAGTGGGTTGTAACATATTGACCTGTTGGGGTCAGTGAGCTGTAACATATTGACCTGTTGGGGTCAGTGAGTTGTAACATATTGACCTGTTGGGGTCAGTGGGTTGTAACATATCGTCTATTAGGTTAGGGTTAGGGTTAGGGTCTCGCCCCCCTCGTGGTCTCTGTCTTGACACAGTCTCGCCCCCCTCGTGGTCTCTGTCTTGACACAGTCTCGCCCCCCTCGTGGTCTCTGTCTTGACACAGTCTCGCCCCCCTCGTGGTCTCTGTCTTGACACAGTCTCGCCCCACTCGTGGTCTCTGTCTTGACACAGCCTCGCCCCTCTCGTGGTCTCTGTCGAGACACCGTCTCGCCCCCCTCGTGGTCTCTGTCGAGACACCGTCTCGCCCCCCTCGTGGTCTCTGTCGAGACACCGTCTCGCCCCCCTCGTGGTCTCTGTCGAGACACCGCCCGCCCTCGTGGTCTCTGTCGAGACACCGTCTCGCCTCGTGGTCTCTGTCGAGACACCGTCGCCGCCTCGTGGTCTCTGTCGAGACACCGTCTCGCCCCTCGTGGTCTCCGTCGAGACACCGTCTCGCCCCTCGTGGTCTCTGTCGAGACACCGTCCGCGCCCTCGTGGTCTCTGTATTGACACAGTCTCGCCCCCTCGTGGTCTCTGTATTGACACAGTCTCGCCGCCTCGTGGTCTCTGACTTGAGACCGTCTCGCCCCCTCGTGGTCTCTGTATTGACACAGTCTCGCCCCCTCGTGGTCTCTGTATTGACACCGTCTCGCCCCCCCTCGTGGTCTCTGTATTGACACCGCCCCGCCCCCCCTTGAGGGCTCTGACTTGGTATTGCTTTAGGGATCTCGCATTAGGTGGTCTCGAAAAGAACAGTGGTACCCATTGATAGTTGAAGAAAATAAATTAGAGATGCATCATGAGTTTAGTTCAACTGTTCTCCAAACCTGGTCAAAAAACAGATTACACCCTCCACCCCTGGTCAAAAAACAGATTACACCCTCCACCCCTGGTCATAACAGATTACACCCTCCACCCCTGGTCAAAAACAGATTACACCCTCCAACCCTGGTCTAAAAACAAATTACACCCTCCAACCCTGGTCATAACAGATTACACCCTCTAACCCTGGTCATAAGAGATTACACCCTCTAACCCTGGTCTAAAACAGATTACACCCTCTAACCCTGGTCTAAAAACAGATTACACCCTCTAACCCTGGTCTAAAACAGATTACACCCTCTAACCCTGGTCTAAAACAGATTACACCCTCTAACCCTGGTCTAAAACAGATTACACCCTCCAACCCTGGTCTAAAAACAGATTACACCCTCCAACCCTGGTCATAAGAGATTACACCCTCCAACCCTGGTCTAAAAACAGATTACACCCTCCAACCCTGGTCATAAGAGATTACACCCTCTAACCCTGGTCTAAAACAGATTACACCCTCTAACCCTGGTCTAAAACAGATGACTTCCGTAGAGGCACTGAATGCTGTCAGAGAGATAGAGATGCGACCATTCTACCTCTGAACTAAACTGGAACCTTCCATTTGCAATTTGAGGATTCCAACTTAACTATCAAGTTAAACATTGTTTATTGCCAAAATGTCAGACATTAAAATAAAAGTAATTGATTACAAATTATACAATATAGTAATCATATTCACAGTTATAACAATGTTATAATAATAACTATCTAACAATGTAATAAACATTAGAAAGGCAAACAAACAAAGTGGCAATAGACCCAATCCTCATCTTGACATCTTGCTGCTGGTTTTATAATCCAATGTCACATACTGGTTGTGTCTCAAGATGCATCCTATTCCCTACACAGTGCACTACTTTAGACCAGGGCCCTATGGGTCTCCCTATTCCCATTCATGATTCATGGCGGAGTCTCAACCCTCGACAGAACCCTGGCGGGGTCTCAACCCTCGACAGAACCCTGGCGGGGTCTCAACCCTCGACAGAACCCTGGCGGGGTCTCAACCCTCGACAGAACCCTGGCGGGGTCTCAACCCTCGACAGAACCCTGGCGGGGTCTCAACCCTCGACAGAACCCTGGCGGGGTCTCAACCCTCGACAGAACCCTGGCGGGGTCTCAACCCTCGACAGAACCCTGGCGGGGTCTCAACCCTCGACAGAACCCTGGCGTGGTCTCAACCCTCGACAGAACCCTGGCGGGGTCTCAACCCTCGACAGAACCCTGGCGTCTCTGGGTTACATTCTACACATGTTAATATGGGCTGTCTCCTATCCCAGTCTCTCAGTCCGTCTAGCCAAGACAGAGAGTCTGCTGCCTTCTATCCCAGTCTCTCAGTCCGTCTAGCCAAGACAGAGAGTCTGCTGCCTCCTATCCCAGTCTCTCAGTCCGTCTAGCCAAGACAGAGAGTCTGCTGCCTTCTATCCCAGTCTCTCAGTCCGTCTAGCCAAGACAGAGAGTCTGCTGTTTTCTATCCCAGTCTCTCAGTCCGTCTAGCCAAGACAGAGTCTGCTCCCAGTCTCTCAGTCCGTCTATCCCAGTCTCAGTCCGTCTAGCCAAGACAGAGTCTGCTGCCTCCTATCCCAGTCTCTCAGTCCGTCTAGCCAAGACAGAGAGTCTGCTGCCTTCTATCCCAGTCTCTCAGTCCGTCTAGCCAAGACAGAGAGTCTGCTGCCTTCTATCCCAGTCTCTCAGTCCGTCTAGCCAAGACAGAGAGCCTGTTGCCTCCTATCCCAGTCTCTCAGTCCGTCTAGCCAAGACAGAGAGTCTGCTGCCCCTATCCCAGTCTCTCAGTCCGTCTAGCCAAGACAGAGAGTCTGCTGCCTTTATCCCAGTCTCTCAGTCCGTCTAGCCAAGACAGAGAGTCTGCTGCCTCCTATCCCAGTCTCTCAGTCCGTCTAGCCAAGACAGAGAGTCTGTTGCCTCCTATCCCAGTCTCTCAGTCCGTCTAGCCAAGACAGAGTCTGCTGCCTCCTATCCCAGTCTCAGTCCGTCTAGCCAAGACAGAGAGTCTGCTGCCTCCTATCCTAGTCTCTCAGTCCGTCTAGCCAAGACAGAGTCTGCTGCCTTCTATCCCAGTCTCTCAGTCCGTCTAGCCAAGACAGAGAGTCTGCTGCCTCCTATCCCAGTCTCTCAGTCCGTCTAGCCAAGACAGAGTCTGCTGTCTCCTATCCCAGTCTCTCAGTCCGTCTAGCCAAGACAGAGAGTCTGCTGCCTGACCTACAGGCGGCAAGTCTGGTCCGGGTAGGGCCCAACACTTCTGTTATGAGCTTCAGTTCCTTTGGTTTTCAGCTAAAGAACCAAAGCGTTGCTTTGAGTCACAATCAAACTGAATGGAAATTGTTTTAAATCCTTCATAAACATTCAGGTTACCAGACTGTTTCAGAAGTTAACCTTTTTTTGCAAACAAAAAAATAGTTTACCCTCAAAGACCAATTTTGTAAAGTTTATAAAACTTGTCAGAGGTATGAGAGTCTGATGTGTCTACAGGAAAATAAACGCCCAATAACTAATGTGTCTATTATCTTGTGAAAGTCCTTCAGGCTGGAGTGGGGGGCAACACACCTACCAGTATTACATATTTAGAACAGGTTTAGAACTAATATCATGCGATACGGCCGAAGTGACATTCTTCAAACACTTTATCAACCAGTGTCATGTAAAAATCTATAGAAATGATCAGAATAGATTCTCCTCTACAAAGACAAAAACACTCGGCACTTCTTGTTATTGTGATGCGTCTGTCAGGTGAACGTTTGGCGGGTGAACAGAGCAGCTAGTTCACACCAGTAAATACCGACACAGTCTGAGTTGTTGCAGGAACAAACTGAAACCAGAAACAAACCATTAGTAGAATGATGCTGTATTAAGAGATGTTGGTCGTTGGACAGTAGATAATATGTCAAGATGTGAATTATTAATACCAATATTATCCGTCTTTCAATTGGACCGTCCATGTCCATTACAGACTGCTGGACTGGTCACAGGCTGCTGAGGCTCTGCATGTCCACCTGAGATGGTCAGTTCCTCATGTCCACCAGTCCAGAGGCTCTGCATGTCCTCCTGAGATGGTCAGTTCCTCATGTCCACCAGTCCAGAGGCTCTGCATGTCCTCCTGAGACCTTCAGTTCCTCATGTCCACCAGTCCAGAGGCTCTGCATGTCCTCCTGACACCTTCAGTTCCTCATGTCCACCAGTCCAGAGGCTCTGCATGTCCTCCTGACACCTTCAGTTCCTCATGTCCACCAGTCCAGAGGCTCTGCATGTCCTCCTGACACCTTCAGTTCCTCATGTCCACCAGTCCAGAGGCTCTGCATGTCCTCCTGACACCTTCAGTTCCTCATGTCCACCAGTCCAGAGGCTCTGCATGTCCTCCTGAGATGGTCAGTTCCTCATGTCCACCAGTCCAGAGGCTCTGCATGTCCTCCTGAGATGGTCAGTTCCTCATGTCCACCAGTCCAGAGGCTCTGCATGTCCTCCTGAGACCTTCAGTTCCTCATGTCCACCAGTCCAGAGGCGCTGCATGTCCTCCTGAGATGGTCAGTTCCTCATGTCCACCAGTCCAGAGGCTCTGCATGTCCTCCTGACACCTTCAGTTCCTCATGTCCACCAGTCCAGAGGCTATGCATGTCCTCCTGAGATGGTCAGTTCCTCATGTCCACCAGTCCAGAGACTCTGCATGTCCTCCTGAGACCTTC
>NC_060177.1:924418-956846 GCF_021184085.1 Oncorhynchus gorbuscha
GGGGGTGTGGAGTATCAGGTCAACATTTAGACAGGGGGTGTATCAGGGAGTATCAGGACAACATTTAGACAGGACAGGGTGTGGAGTATCAGGTCAACATTTAGACAGGGGTGTGGAGTATCAGGTCAACATTTAGACAGGACAGGGGTGTGGAGTATCAGGTCAACATTTAGACAGGGGGTGTGGAATATCAGGACAACATTTAGACAGGGGGTGGGTATCAGGTCAACATTTAGACAGGACAGGGGTGTGGAGTATCAGGTCAACATTTAGACAGGGGTGTAGTATCAGGTCCACATTTAGACAGGGGGTGGGTATCAGGTCCACATTTAGACAGGACAGGGTGTGGAGTATCAGGTCAACATTTAGACAGGGGTGTGGAGTATCAGGTCCACATTTAGACAGGACAGGTGTGTGGGTATCAGGTCAACATTTAGACAGGGTGTGTGGAGTATCAGGTCAACATTTAGACAGGGTGTGTGGAGTATCAGGTCAACATTTAGACAGGGGTGTGGAGTATCAGGTCAACATTTAGACAGGACAGGGGGTGTGGAGTATCAGGTCAACATTTAGACAGGACAGGGGGTGTGGAGTATCAGGTCAACATTTAGACAGGGGGTGTGGAGTATCAGGTCAACATTTAGACAGGGGTGGGTATGGTCAACATTTAGAGTATCAGGTCAACATTTAGGACAGGGGTGTGGAGTATCAGGTCAACATTTAGACAGGACAGGGGTGTGGAGTATCAGGTCAACATTTAGACAGGACAGGGGGTGTGGAGTATCAGGTCAACATTTAGACAGGACAGGGGGTGTGGAGTATTTCAGGTCAACATTTAGACAGGACAGGGGTGGAGTATCAGGTCAACATTTAGACAGGGGGTATGGAGTATCAGGTCAACATTTAGACAGGACAGGGGGTGTGGAGTATCAGGTCAACATTTAGACAGGACAGGGGGTGTGGAGTATCAGGTCAACATTTAGGACAGGGGGTGGAGTATCAGGTCAACATTTAGACAGGACAGGGGGTGTGGAGTATCAGGTCCACCGGTTCCGGTTGGAGCGAGTGGTCGCATCTGCACGTCGCTCCAACGGGTAGTATAACTTTTTCATTATATTTCATTATATCACAACGGTTTGATTTGTCTTATCTTAGCAATTTCTTCTCAGCTAGCTACATAGCCGTCTTTGTATCAAAGATAATTGCGTAATTATCGTATTTTGATCTAACGTAGTCTTCACTAGCCAGCTAGCTAACGTCCACTGATTAGCTGCACTGGAGAAACTATTACACTCAACTGAACGACTTGATTAGTTTAGTGTTAGCTAGCTACATAGCTGTCTTTGCTGTCTTCGTATCATCGTATCATCGTATCCAAGATAATTGTGTTGTTTAGGTTTAGAGTGTGTAGTCTTAGAGTGATTATCTTAATTTACCGAGGTTAGCTAGCCAGCTATTTGTCGTCCTTAACGTAGGTGACTCTGCTAGCTAGCCAACAGCTAGCCAACGCTAGCCAACGTCTTCTGTATAGAACTCAACTACCCGGTCGCATTCACAGGTTGTATCAAGTGCCATGCTCTACCAACTGAGCTACAGAAGGACCCCACATTTTCACTTCATTTCATTACAGTACAACGGTTTGATTTGTTTGATCGTAGCTAGCTACTTAGCTAGCTACATAGCCGTCTTTGTATCAAAGATAATTGTGTAGTCTAGAGCGATTTTCTAGGTTCGCTAGCCATCTATTGTCGTTCTTTTAACGCAACGTAACGTAAACAACACTGCTAGCTAGCCTGCTAGCCCCGAATAGCAACACTGCAGAAACTATTACACTCAACGGAACGACTTGATTAGTGTAGTGTCAACAACGCACCCCACTGCCAGCTGGCCTACTTCAGCAGTACTGTATCATTTTAATCATTTTAGTCAATAAGATTCTTGCTACGTAGCTTAACTTTCTGAACATTCGAGACGTGTAGTCCACTTGTCATTCCAATCTCCTTTGCATTAGCGTAGCCTCTTCTGTAGCCTGTCAACTATGTGTCTGTTTATCCCTGTTCTCTCCTCTCTGCACAGACCATACAAACGCTCCTCACCGCGTGGCAGCGCCCACCCTACTCTGGTGGTCCCAGCGCACGACCCACGTGGAGTTCCAGGTCTCCGGTAGCCTCTGGAACTGCCAATCTGCGGTCAACAAGGCAGAGTTCATCTCAGCCTGCCTCCCTCAGTCCCTCGACTTCTTGGCACTGACGGAAACATGGATCACCACAGACAACACTGCTACTCCTACTGCTCTCTCTTCGTCCGCCCACGTGTTCTCGCACACCCCGAGAGCGTCTGGTCAGCGGGGTGGTGGCACCGGGATCCTCATCTCTCCCAAGTGGTCATTCTCTCTTTCTCCCCTTACCCATCTGTCTATCGCCTCCTTTGAATTCCATGCTGTCACAGTTACTAGCCCTTTTCAAGCTTAACATCCTTATCATTTATCGCCCTCCAGGTTCCCTCGGAGTTCATCAATGAGCTTGATGCCTTGATAAGCTCCTTTCCTGAGGACGGCTCACCTCTCACAGTTCTGGGCGACTTTAACCTCCCCACGTCTACCTTTGACTCTTTCCTCTCTGCCTCCTTCTTTCCACTCCTCTCCTCTTTTGACCTCACCCTCTCACCTTCCCCCCCCTACTCACAAGGCAGGCAATACGCCGACCTCATCTTTACTAGATGCTGTTCTTCCACTAACCTCATTGCAACTCCCCTCCAAGTCGCCGACCACTGCCTTGTATCCTTTTCCCTCTCGCTCTCATCCAACACCTCCCACACTGCCCCTACTCGGATGGTATCGCGCCGTCCCAACCTTCGCTCTCTCTCCCCCGCTACTCTCTCCTCTTCCATCCTATCATCTCTTCCCTCCGCTCAAACCTTCTCCCACCTATCTCCTGATTCTGCCTCCTCAACCCTCCTCTCCTCCCTCTCTGCATCCCTTGACTCTCTATGTCCCCTATCCTCCAGGCCGGCTCGGTCCTCCCTCCCGCTCCGTGGCTCGATGACTCATTGCGAGCTCACAGAACAGGGCTCCGGGCAGCCGGCGGAAATGGAGGAAAACTCGCCTCCCTGCGGACCTGGCATCCTTTCACTCCCTCCTCTCTACATTTTCCTCCTCTGTCTCTGCTGCTAAAGCCACTTTCTACCACGCTAAATTCCAAGCATCTGCCTCTAACCCTAGGAAGCTCTTTGCCACCTTCTCCTCCCTCCTGTATCCTCCGCCCCTCCCCCCTCCTCCCCTCTCTGCAGATGACTTCGTCAACCATTTTGAAAAGAAGGTCGACGACATCCGATCCTCGTTTGCTAAGTCAAACGACACCGCTGGTTCTGCTCACACTGCCCTACCCTGTGCTCTGACCTCTTTCTCCCCTCTCTCTCCAGATGAAATCTCGCGTCTTGTGACGGCCGGCCGCCCAACAACCTGCCCGCTTGACCTATCCCCTCCTCTCTTCTCCAGACCATTTCCGGAGACCTTCTCCCTTACCTCACCTCGCTCATCAACTCATCCCTGACCGTTGGCTACGTCCCTTCCGTCTTCAAGAGAGCGAGAGTTGCACCCCTTCTGAAAAAACCTACACTCGATCCCTCCGATGTCAACAATTACAGACCAGTATCCCTTCTTTCTTTTCTCTCCAAAACTCTTGAACGTGCCGTCCTTGGCCAGCTCTCCGCTATCTCTCTGAATGACCTTCTTGATCCAAATCAGTCAGGTTTCAAGACTAGTCATTCAACTGAGACTGCTCTCCTCTGTATCACGGAGGCGCTCCGCACTGCTAAAGCTAACTCTCTCTCCTCTGCTCTCATCCTTCTAGATCTATCGGCTGCCTTCGATACTGTGAACCATCAGATCCTCCTCTCCACCCTCTCCGAGTTGGGCATCTCGGCGCGGCCCACGCTTGGATTGCGTCCTACCTGACAGGTCGCTCCTACCAGGTGGGCGTGGCGAGAATCTGTCTCCTCACCACGCTCTCACCACTGGTGTCCCCAGGGCTCTGTTCTTGGCCCTCTCCTATTCTCGCTATACACCAAGTCACTTGGCTCTGTCATAACCTCACATGGTCTCTCTTATCATTGCTATGCAGACGACACACAATTAATCTTCTCCTTTCCCCTTCTGATGACCAGGTGGCGAATCGCATCTCTGCATGTCTGGCAGACATATCAGTGTGGATGACGGATCACACCTCAAGCTGAACCTCGGCAAGACGGAGCTGCTCTTCCTCCCGGGGAAGGACTGCCCGTTCCATGATCTCGCCATCACGGTTGACAACTCCATTGTGTCCTCCTCCCAGAGCGCCAAGAACCTTGGCGTGATCCTGGACAACACCCTGTCGTTCTCAACTAACATCAAGGCGGTGGCCCGTTCCTGTAGGTTCATGCTCTACAACATCCGCAGAGTACGACCCTGCCTCACACAGGAAGCGGCGCAGGTCCTAATCCAGGCACTTGTCATCTCCCGTCTGGATTACTGCAACTCGCTGTTGGCTGGGCTCCCTGCCTGTGCCATTAAACCCCTTCAACTCATCCAGAACGCCGCAGCCCGTCTGGTGTTCAACCTTCCCAAGTTCTCTCACGTCACCCCGCTCCTCCGTTCTCTCCACTGGCTTCAGTTGAAGCTCGCATCCGCTACAAGACCATGGTGCTTGCCTACGGAGCTGTGAGGGGAACGGCACCTCAGTACCTCCAGGCTCTGATCCAGGCCCTACACCCAAACAAGGGCACTGGCGTTCATCCACCTCTGGCCTGCTCGCCTCCCTACCACTGAGGAAGTACAGCTCCCGCTCAGCCCAGTCAAAACTGTTCGCTGCCTGGCCCCCAATGGTGGAACAAACTCCCTCACGACGCCAGGACAGCGGAGTCAATCACCACCTTCCGGAGACACCTGAAACCCCACCTCTTTAAGGAATACCTAGGATAGGTTAAGTAATCCCTCTCACCCCACCCCCCCTAAGTTTTAGATGCACTATTGTTAAGTGACTGTCCCACTGGATGTCATAAGGTGAATGCACCAATTTGTAAGTCGCTCTGGATAAGAGCGTCTGCTAAATGACTTAAATGTAAAATGTAATGTAATGTAGACAGGACAGGGGGTGTGGAGTATCAGGTCAACATTTAGACAGGGGGGGTGGAGTATCAGGTCAACATTTAGACAGGGGGTATGGAGTATCAGGTCAACATTTAGACAGGACAGGGGTGTGGAGTATCAGGTCAACATTTAGACAGGACAGGGGTGTGGAGTATCAGGTCACATTTAGACAGGACAGGGGTGTGGAGTATCAGGTCCACATTTAGACAGGACAGGGGTGTGGAGTATCAGGTCAACATTTAGACAGGGGTGTGGAGTATCAGGTCCACATTTAGACAGGACAGGGGGTGTGGAGTATCAGGTCAACATTTAGACAGGGGGTGTGGAGTATCAGGTCAACATTTAGACAGGACAGGGGTGTGGAGTATCAGGTCAACATTTAGACAGGGGTGTGGAGTATCAGGTCAACATTTAGACAGGGGGTGTGGAGTATCAGGTCAACATTTAGACAGGACAGGGGTGTGGAGTATCAGGTCAACATTTAGACAGGACAGGGGTGTGGAGTATCAGGTCAACATTTAGACAGGGGTGTGGAGTATCAGGTCAACATTTAGACAGGGGTGTGGAGTATCAGGTCAACATTTAGACAGGGGGTGTGGAGTATCAGGTCAACATTTAGACAGGACAGGGGTGTGGAGTATCAGGTCAACATTTAGACAGGGGGTGTGGAGTATCAGGTCAACATTTAGACAGGACAGGGGGTGTGGAGTATCAGGTCAACATTTAGACAGGACAGGGGGTGTGGAGTATCAGGTCAACATTTAGACAGGACAGGGGGTGTGGAGTATCAGGTCAACATTTAGACAGGACAGGGGGTGTGGAGTATCAGGTCAACATTTAGACAGGACAGGGGGTGTGGAGTATCAGGTCAACATTTAGACAGGACAGGGGTGTGGAGTATCAGGTCAACATTTAGACAGGACAGGGGGTGTGGAGTATCAGGTCAACATTTAGACAGGGGGTGTGGAGTATCAGGACAACATTTAGACAGGGGTGTGGAGTATCAGGTCAACATTTAGACAGGACAGGGGGTGTGGAGTATCAGGTCAACATTTAGACAGGGGTGTGGAGTATCAGGTCAACATTTAGACAGGACAGGGGGTGGAGTATCAGGTCAACATTTAGACAGGGGGTGTGGAGTATCAGGTCAACATTTAGACAGGACAGGGGGTGTGGAGTATCAGGTCCACATTTAGACAGGGGTGTGGAGTATCAGGTCAACATTTATACAGGACAGGGGTGTGGAGTATCAGGTCAACATTTAGACAGGGGTGTGGAGTATCAGGTCAACATTTAGACAGGACAGGGGTGTGGAGTATCAGGTCAACATTTATACAGGACAGGGGTGTGGAGTATCAGGTCAACATTTAGACAGGACAGGGGGTGTGGAGTATCAGGTCAACATTTAGACAGGGGGTGTGGAGTATCAGGTCAACATTTAGACAGGGGGTGTGGAGTATCAGGTCAACATTTAGACAGGGGGTGTGGAGTATCAGGTCAACATTTAGACAGGGGTGTGGAGTATCAGGTCAACATTTAGACAGGGGTGTGGAGTATCAGGTCAACATTTAGACAGGGGGTGTGGAGTATCAGGTCCACATTTAGACAGGACAGGGGGTGTGGAGTATCAGGTCAACATTTAGACAGGGGGTGTGGAGTATCAGGTCAACATTTAGACAGGGGGTGTGGAGTATCAGGTCAACATTTAGACAGGGGGTGTGGAGTATCAGGTCAACATTTAGACAGGGGTGTGGAGTATCAGGTCAACATTTAGACAGGACAGGGGGTGTGGAGTATCAGGTCAACATTTAGACAGGGGTGTGGAGTATCAGGTCCACATTTAGACAGGGGTGTGGAGTATCAGGTCAACATTTAGACAGGACAGGGGGGTGGAGTATCAGGTCAACATTTAGACAGGACAGGGGGTGTGGAGTATCAGGTCAACATTTAGACAGGGGGTGTGGAGTATCAGGTCAACATTTAGACAGGACAGGGGTGTGGAGTATCAGGTCAACATTTAGACAGGGGTGTGGAGTATCAGGTCAACATTTAGACAGGGGGTGTGGAGTATCAGGTCCACATTTAGACAGGGGGTGTGGAGTATCAGGTCAACATTTAGACAGGACAGGGGTGTGGAGTATCAGGTCAACATTTAGACAGGACAGGGGTGTGGAGTATCAGGTCAACATTTAGACAGGGGGTGTGGAGTATCAGGTCAACATTTAGACAGGGGGTGTGGAGTATCAGGTCAACATTTAGACAGGGGGTGTGGAGTATCAGGTCAACATTTAGACAGGACAGGGGGTGTGGAGTATCAGGTCAACATTTAGACAGGACAGGGGGTGTGGAGTATCAGGTCAACATTTAGACAGGGGGTGTGGAGTATCAGGTCAACATTTAGACAGGACAGGGGGTGTGGAGTATCAGGTCAACATTTAGACAGGGGGTGTGGAGTATCAGGTCAACATTTAGACAGGACAGGGGGTGTGGAGTATCAGGTCAACATTTAGACAGGACAGGGGGTGTGGAGTATCAGGTATTATTGCCTTATGTCTCAATGTATCTGTCTGCTGTGTTTTCATGTTGTACCACACTGTGTGTGTGTGTGTGTGTGTGTGTGTCCTGTGTCGTACCACACTGTGTGTGTGTGTGTGTGTCCTGTGTCGTACCACACTGTGTGTGTGTCCTTTGTCGTACCACACTGTGTGTGTGTGTGTCCTGTGTCGTACCACACTGTGTGTGTGTGTCCTGTGTCGTACCACACTGTGTGTGTGTGTGTGTCCCGTGTCGTACCACACTGTGTGTGTGTGTGTCCCGTGTCGTACCACACTGTGTGTGTGTGTGTCCCGTGTCGTACCACACTGTGTGTGTGTGTGTCCCGTGTCGTACCACACTGTGTGTGTGTGTCCCGTGTCGTACCACACTGTGTGTGTGTGTCCCGTGTCGTACCACACTGTGTGTGTGTGTCCCGTGTCGTACCACACTGTGTGTGTGTGTCCCGTGTCGTACCACACTGTGTGTGTGTGTCCCGTGTCGTACCACACTGTGTGTGTGTGTCCCGTGTCGTACCACACTGTGTGTGTGTGTCCCGTGTCGTACCACACTGTGTGTGTGTGTCCCGTGTCGTACCACACTGTGTGTGTGTGTGTGTGTCGTACCACACTGTGTGTGTGTGTGTGTGTCCTGTGTCGTACCACACTGTGTGTGTGTGTGTGTGTGTCCTGTGTCGTACCACACTGTGTGTGTGTGTGTGTGTCCTGTGTCGTACCACACTGTGTGTGTGTGTGTGTGTGTCCTGTGTCGTACCACACTGTGTGTGTGTGTGTGTGTGTCCTGTGTCGTACCACACTGTGTGTGTGTGTGTGTCCTGTGTCGTACCACACTGTGTGTGTGTGTGTCGTACCACACTGTGTGTGTGTGTGTGTGTCCTGTGTCGTACCACACTGTGTGTGTGTGTGTGTGTGTGTGTGTGTGTGTGTGTGTGTCCTGTGTCGTACCACACTGTGTGTGTGTGTGTGTGTCCTGTGTCGTACCACACTGTGTGTGTGTGTGTCCTGTGTCGTACCACACTGTGTGTGTCCTGTGTCGTACCACACTGTGTGTGTGTGTGTGTGTGTGTGTGTGTGTGTGTGTGTGTGTGTGTGTGTGTGTGTGTGTGTGTGTGTGTGTGTGTGTGTGTGTGTGTGTGTGTGTGTGTGTGTGTGTGAGTGTGTGTGTGTGAGTGAGTGTGTGTCTTACCACGTGATGACAGTTGAACTCCTTCATAACAGAAGCTTCATTGAGGAACTCTATTCTCTCTCTCATGCTGGCAGACTCGTTCACCGTCTTAATGGCCACACACGTCTCTGGCTCGTCCTTGACTACTCCCTTAGCAACGCCCTCGTACACCATGCCAAACGACCCCTGACCCAGCTCTCTGTTCATCGTGATCTTCTCCCTCAACACCTCCCATTCATCTGGTATATACACTGGAGGAGAGGAGAGGGTTAACAGACAACTATATCACAGTACCACACAGCCTGACCCTGACGACCTATCAGGTGATATGTCACTCCAGGTACTTCCTCTCTGTCTCTATCAGGTGATGTGGTCACTACAGGTACTTCCTCTCTGTCTCTATCAGGTGATATAGTCACTACAGGTACTTCCTCTCTATCAGGTGATATGGTCACTACAGGTACTTCCTCTCTGTCTATCAGGTGATATGGTCACTACAGGTACTTCCTCTCTGTCTCTATCAGGTGATATGGTCACTACAGGTACTTCCTCTCTATCAGGTGATATGGTCACTACAGGTACTTCCTGTCTGTCTCTATCAGGTGATATGGTCACTACAGGTACTTCCTGTCTGTCTCTATCAGGTGATATGGTCACTACAGGTACTTCCTGTCTGTCTCTATCAGGTGATATGGTCACTACAGGTACTTCCTCTCTATCAGGTGATATGGTCACTACAGGTACTTCCTCTCTGTCTCTATCAGGTGATATGGTCACTACAGGTACTTCCTGTCTGTCTCTATCAGGTGATATGGTCACTACAGGTACTTCCTCTCTGTCTCTATCAGGTGATATGGTCACTACAGGTACTTCCTGTCTGTCTCTATCAGGTGATATGGTCACTACAGGTACTTCCTCTCTGTCTCTATCAGGTGATATGGTCACTACAGGTACTTCCTGTCTGTCTCTATCAGGTGATATGGTCACTACAGGTACTTCCTGTCTGTCTCTATCAGGTGATATGGTCACTACAGGTACTTCCTCTCTGTCTCTATCAGGTGATATGGTCACTACAGGTACTTCCTGTCTGTCTCTATCAGGTGATATGGTCACTACAGGTACTTCCTCTCTGTCTCTATCAGGTGATGTGGTCACTACAGGTACTTCCTCTCTGTCTCTATCAGGTGATATGGTCACTACAGGTACTTCCTGTCTGTCTCTATCAGGTGATATGGTCACTACAGGTACTTCCTGTCTGTCTCTATCAGGTGATATGGTCACTACAGGTACTTCCTGTCTGTCTCTATCAGGTGATATGGTCACTACAGGTACTTCCTGTCTGTCTCTATCAGGTGATATGGTCACTACAGGTACTTCCTCTCTATCAGGTGATCTGGTCACTACAGGTACTTCCTGTCTGTCTCTATCAGGTGATATGGTCACTACAGGTACTTCCTCTCTGTCTCTATCAGGTGATATGGTCACTACAGGTACTTCCTGTCTGTCTCTATCAGGTGATATGGTCACTACAGGTACTTCCTGTCTGTCTCTATCAGGTGATATGGTCACTACAGGTACTTCCTGTCTGTCTCTATCAGGTGATATGGTCACTACAGGTACTTCCTGTCTGTCTCTATCAGGTGATATGGTCACTACAGGTACTTCCTGTCTATCAGGTGATATGGTCACTACAGGTACTTCCTGTCTATCAGGTGATATGGTCACTACAGGTACTTCCTCTCTATCAGGTGATATGGTCACTACAGGTACTTCCTGTCTGTCTCTATCAGGTGATATGGTCACTACAGGTACTTCCTCTCTATCAGGTGATGTGGTCACTACAGGTACTTCCTCTCTATCAGGTGATATGGTCACTACAGGTACTTCCTCTCTATCAGGTGATATGGTCACTACAGGTACTTCCTCTCTGTCTCTATCAGGTGATATGGTCACTACAGGTACTTCCTCTCTGTCTCTATCAGGTGATATGGTCACTACAGGTACTTCCTCTCTATCAGGTGATATGGTCACTACAGGTACTTCCTGTCTGTCTCTATCAGGTGATATGGTCACTACAGGTACTTCCTGTCTGTCTCTATCAGGTGATATGGTCACTACAGGTACTTCCTGTCTGTCTCTATCAGGTGATATGGTCACTACAGGTACTTCCTCTCTATCAGGTGATATGGTCACTACAGGTACTTCCTCTCTGTCTCTATCAGGTGATATGGTCACTACAGGTACTTCCTGTCTGTCTCTATCAGGTGATATGGTCACTACAGGTACTTCCTCTCTGTCTCTATCAGGTGATATGGTCACTACAGGTACTTCCTGTCTGTCTCTATCAGGTGATATGGTCACTACAGGTACTTCCTCTCTGTCTCTATCAGGTGATATGGTCACTACAGGTACTTCCTGTCTGTCTCTATCAGGTGATATTTACATTTACATTTAAGTCATTTAGCAGACGCTCTTATCCAGAGCGACTTACAAATTGGTGCATTCACCTTATGACATCGAGTGGAACAGTCACTTTACAATAGTGCATCTAAATCTTAAAGGGGGGTGAGAGGGATTACTTATCCTATCCTAGGTATTCCTTAAAGAGGTGGGGTTTCAGGTGTCTCCGGAAGGTGGTGATTGACTCCGCTGTCCTGGCGTCGTGGGGAGTTTGTTCCACCATTGGGGGGCCAGAGCAGCGAACAGTTTTGACTGGGCTGAGCGGGAGCTGTACTTCCTCATTGGTAGGGAGGCGAGCAGGCCAGAGGTGGATGAACGCAGTGCCCTTATTTGGGTGTAGGGCCTGATCAGAGCCTGGAGGTACTGAGGTGCCGTTCCCCTCACAGCTCCGTAGGCAAGCACCATGGTCTTGTAGCGGATGCGAGCTTCAACTGGAAGCCAGTGGAGAGAACGGAGGAGTGGGGTGACGTGAGAGAACTTGGGAAGGTTGAACAACAGACGGGCTGCGGCGTTCTGGATGAGTTGAAGGGGTTTAATGGCACAGGCAGGAGCCCAGCCAACAGCGAGTTGCAGTAATCCAGACGGGAGATGACAAGTGCCTGGATTAGGACCTGCGCCGCTTCCTGTGTGAGGCAGGGTCGTACTCTGCGGATGTTGTAGAGCATGAACCTACAGGAACGGGCCACCGCCTTGATGTTGGTTGAGAACGACAGGGTGTTGTCCAGGATCACGCCAAGGTCATATAATTCCGATAATAACTACAACCTAAAACTTCTTACCAGGGGAATATTGAAGACTCATGTTAAAAGGAACCACCAGTGTTCATATGTTCTCAGCAAGGAACTTAAATGTTAGCTTTCTAACATAGCACGTTGCACTTTTACCTTCTTCTCCAACACTTTGGTTTTGCACTATTTAAACCAAATTGAATATATTTCATCATTTATTTGAGGCTAAATTGATTTTATTGATGTATTATATTAAGTTAAAATAAGTGTTCATTTAGTATTGTTGTAAGTGTCATTATTACAACATAAAAAATAAAATCGGCTGAGTAAATCGGTATCAGCTTTTTTGGTCCTCCAATAATCGGTATCGGTGTTGAAAAATCATAATCGGTCGACCTCTTATGACCTCATGGATGAATTCTAGAATATAATATATAGCCTAGAAACCTGGTTAAACTATCATTATGACATCATGGATGAATTCTAGAATATACTATATAGCCTAGAAACCTGGTTAAACTATCATTATGACATCATGGATGAATTCTAGAATATACTATATAGCCTAGAAACCTGGTTAAAACAATCATTATGAAATCATGGATGACCAGTCCTTGTATTCATAGTGTAGTGAATTCATGGGGTTGCCCTTTGCTGAACTCAAACCTGGGTCCAGTGACTGTCAAGCCAACACCTTATAACTGTTACGCCAAGATCTCTGAACTTCTTGACATGGTCGCTAATATAATAATAATAATAATAATAATATAGGTGTTGGGTTACGGTTGCTACAATAGCTTTCTCTTTGAATTTGAGAGTGGTAACACTTCTCCTTCCACTATCCCTCAGCTGTTCACCAAACCAAGTCTCTGGGCAGTCATTTTGTTGCTGTTTAAAAAACCCACACAACCCAGCAATCTGCAAATCTTCAAACAGCAACAAATCTGCCATCCCGCCACTGTTTTGGTAATAAGATGATTATGGGGTTGGAGAAATGTAACTACAGACAGACGGATGCAAGGACTGACCATCCAAAATATAAACATGATAGTTTTAACCATGTTGAGGCTATACAGTGTTGATTTACATTGTTTCTAAACATTAGAGTAAAAAAAGCTTATTTGGTGAACTGACCGGGTAAAAAAGTTGAACTAAACTCATGAGGAATGTGTTATATTCTTCAAGAATCAATGGCTATAAATAATTTAAAAGTCACAATATGGATGTAGCAATTGCAGATTTCCACTTTAACACCATACATCAGTCCAACAACTGCAGAGTTTTTGCCTCTGTTTTTAAGACAGTACTTACTAGTGTTAATCAGGGAACGGTTTCTCAAAACCATCTTATGGCTAAATTCATCGTTAGAACCATTGGATGACTTAAGACGCGTTTGGGAAACCGGGCCCAGATATCCAGTTTCCTCCTCTTCTTCCTCATTTTTCGGTGTAACAGTCATCTCCTCCTCCTCTTTCACGCCATAAACTGCATCTTCCTCTCCTTTTACTTCCTGTCTGTCTCTATCAGGTGATATGGTCACTACAGGTACTTCCTCTCTGTCTCTATCAGGTGATATGGTCACTACAGGTACTTCCTGTCTGTCTCTATCAGGTGATATGGTCACTACAGGTACTTCCTCTCTGTCTCTATCAGGTGATGTGGTCACTACAGGTACTTCCTCTCTGTCTCTATCAGGTGATATGGTCACTACAGGTACTTCCTGTCTGTCTCTATCAGGTGATATGGTCACTACAGGTACTTCCTGTCTGTCTCTATCAGGTGATATGGTCACTACAGGTACTTCCTGTCTGTCTCTATCAGGTGATATGGTCACTACAGGTACTTCCTGTCTGTCTCTATCAGGTGATATGGTCACTACAGGTACTTCCTCTCTATCAGGTGATCTGGTCACTACAGGTACTTCCTGTCTGTCTCTATCAGGTGATATGGTCACTACAGGTACTTCCTCTCTGTCTCTATCAGGTGATATGGTCACTACAGGTACTTCCTGTCTGTCTCTATCAGGTGATATGGTCACTACAGGTACTTCCTGTCTGTCTCTATCAGGTGATATGGTCACTACAGGTACTTCCTGTCTGTCTCTATCAGGTGATATGGTCACTACAGGTACTTCCTGTCTGTCTCTATCAGGTGATATGGTCACTACAGGTACTTCCTGTCTATCAGGTGATATGGTCACTACAGGTACTTCCTGTCTATCAGGTGATATGGTCACTACAGGTACTTCCTCTCTATCAGGTGATATGGTCACTACAGGTACTTCCTGTCTGTCTCTATCAGGTGATATGGTCACTACAGGTACTTCCTCTCTATCAGGTGATGTGGTCACTACAGGTACTTCCTCTCTATCAGGTGATATGGTCACTACAGGTACTTCCTCTCTATCAGGTGATATGGTCACTACAGGTACTTCCTCTCTGTCTCTATCAGGTGATGTGGTCACTACAGGTACTTCCTCTCTGTCTCTATCAGGTGATATGGTCACTACAGGTACTTCCTCTCTATCAGGTGATATGGTCACTACAGGTACTTCCTCTCTATCAGGTGATATGGTCACTACAGGTACTTCCTCTCTGTCTCTATCAGGTGATATGGTCACTACAGGTACTTCCTGTCTGTCTCTATCAGGTGATATGGTCACTACAGGTACTTCCTGTCTGTCTCTATCAGGTGATCTGGTCACTACAGGTACTTCCTCTCTGTCTCTATCAGGTGATATGGTCACTACAGGTACTTCCTCTCTGTCTCTATCAGGTGATATGGTCACTACAGGTACTTCCTCTCTATCAGGTGATGTGGTCACTACAGGTACTTCCTCTCTATCAGGTGATATGGTCACTACAGGTACTTCCTCTCTATCAGGTGATATGGTCACTACAGGTACTTCCTCTCTGTCTCTATCAGGTGATGTGGTCACTACAGGTACTTCCTCTCTGTCTCTATCAGGTGATATGGTCACTACAGGTACTTCCTCTCTATCAGGTGATATGGTCACTACAGGTACTTCCTCTCTGTCTCTATCAGGTGATATGGTCACTACAGGTACTTCCTGTCTGTCTCTATCAGGTGATATGGTCACTACAGGTACTTCCTGTCTGTCTCTATCAGGTGATATGGTCACTACAGGTACTTCCTCTCTGTCTCTATCAGGTGATGTGGTCACTACAGGTACTTCCTCTCTGTCTCTATCAGGTGATATGGTCACTACAGGTACTTCCTCTCTATCAGGTGATATGGTCACTACAGGTACTTCCTCTCTGTCTCTATCAGGTGATATGGTCACTACAGGTACTTCCTGTCTGTCTCTATCAGGTGATGTGGTCACTACAGGTACTTCCTCTCTGTCTCTATCAGGTGATATGGTCACTACAGGTACTTCCTCTCTATCAGGTGATATGGTCACTACAGGTACTTCCTGTCTGTCTCTATCAGGTGATATGGTCACTACAGGTACTTCCTCTCTGTCTCTATCAGGTGATATGGTCACTACAGGTACTTCCTGTCTGTCTCTATCAGGTGATATGGTCACTACAGGTACTTCCTCTCTGTCTCTATCAGGTGATATGGTCACTACAGGTACTTCCTGTCTGTCTCTATCAGGTGATATGGTCACTACAGGTACTTCCTGTCTGTCTCTATCAGGTGATATGGTCACTACAGGTACTTCCTGTCTGTCTCTATCAGGTGATATGGTCACTACAGGTACTTCCTGTCTGTCTCTATCAGGTGATATGGTCACTACAGGTACTTCCTGTCTGTCTCTATCAGGTGATATGGTCACTACAGGTACTTCCTGTCTGTCTCTATCAGGTGATATGGTCACTACAGGTACTTCCTCTCTGTCTCTATCAGGTGATGTGGTCACTACAGGTACTTCCTCTCTGTCTCTATCAGGTGATATGGTCACTACAGGTACTTCCTGTCTGTCTCTATCAGGTGATATGGTCACTACAGGTACTTCCTGTCTGTCTCTATCAGGTGATATGGTCACTACAGGTACTTCCTGTCTGTCTCTATCAGGTGATATGGTCACTACAGGTACTTCCTGTCTGTCTCTATCAGGTGATATGGTCACTACAGGTACTTCCTGTCTGTCTCTATCAGGTGATATGGTCACTACAGGTACTTCCTCTCTGTCTCTATCAGGTGATATGGTCACTACAGGTACTTCCTCTCTGTCTCTATCAGGTGATATGGTCACTACAGGTACTTCCTGTCTGTCTCTATCAGGTGATATGGTCACTACAGGTACTTCCTGTCTGTCTCTATCAGGTGATATGGTCAGGTACTTCCTCTCTGTCTCTACAGGTACTTCCTGTCTGTCTCTATCAGGTGATATGGTCACTACAGGTACTTCCTCTCTGTCTCTATCAGGTGATATGGTCACTACAGGTACTTCCTCTCTGTCTCTATCAGGTGATATGGTCACTACAGGTACTTCCTGTCTGTCTCTATCAGGTGATATGGTCACTACAGGTACTTCCTGTCTGTCTCTCAGGTGATATGGTCACTACCGGTACTTCCTCTCTGTCTCTATCAGGTGATATGGTCACTACAGTTACTTCCTCTCTATCAGGTGATCTGGTCACTACAGGTACTTCCTCTCTATCAGGTGATCTGGTCACTACAGGTACTTCCTCTCTATCAGGTGATATGGTCACTACAGGTACTTCCTGTCTGTCTATCAGGTGATATGGTCACTACAGGTACTTCCTCTCTGTCTCTATCAGGTGATATGGTCACTACAGGTACTTCCTCTCTATCAGGTGATCTGGTCACTACAGGTACTTCCTGTCTGTCTCTATCAGGTGATATGGTCACTACAGGTACTTCCTGTCTGTCTCTATCAGGTGATATGGTCACTACAGGTACTTCCTCTCTGTCTCTATCAGGTGATATGGTCACTACAGGTACTTCCTGTCTGTCTCTATCAGGTGATATGGTCACTACAGGTACTTCCTCTCTGTCTCTATCAGGTGATATGGTCACTACAGGTACTTCCTGTCTGTCTCTATCAGGTGATATGGTCACTACAGGTACTTCCTGTCTGTCTCTATCAGGTGATATGGTCACTACAGGTACTTCCTGTCTATCAGGTGATATGGTCACTACAGGTACTTCCTCTCTGTCTCTATCAGGTGATATGTTCACTACAGGTACTTCCTGTCTGTCTCTATCAGGTGATATGGTCACTACAGGTACTTCCTCTCTGTCTCTATCAGGTGATATGGTCACTACAGGTACTTCCTGTCTGTCTCTATCAGGTGATATGGTCACTACAGGTACTTCCTGTCTGTCTCTATCAGGTGATATGGTCACTACAGGTACTTCCTGTCTGTCTATCAGGTGATATGGTCACTACAGGTACTTCCTCTCTGTCTCTATCAGGTGATATGGTCACTACAGGTACTTCCTGTCTGTCTATCAGGTGATCTGGTCACTACAGGTACTTCCTCTCTATCAGGTGATATGGTCACTACAGGTACTTCCTCTCTATCAGGTGATATGGTCACTACAGGTACTTCCTCTCTATCAGGTGATCTGGTCACTACAGGTACTTCCTCTCTATCAGGTGATGTGGTCACTACAGGTACTTCCTGTCTGTCTCTATCAGGTGATATGGTCACTACAGGTACTTCCTGTCTGTCTCTATCAGGTGATATGGTCACTACAGGTACTTCCTCTCTGTCTCTATCAGGTGATATGGTCACTACAGGTACTTCCTGTCTGTCTCTATCAGGTGATATGGTCACTACAGGTACTTCCTGTCTGTCTCTATCAGGTGATATGGTCACTACAGGTACTTCCTGTCTGTCTCTATCAGGTGATATGGTCACTACAGGTACTTCCTGTCTGTCTCTATCAGGTGATATGGTCACTACAGGTACTTCCTGTCTGTCTCTATCAGGTGATATGGTCACTACAGGTACTTCCTGTCTGTCTCTATCAGGTGATATGGTCACTACAGGTACTTCCTGTCTGTCTCTATCAGGTGATCTGGTCACTACAGGTACTTCCTCTCTGTCTCTATCAGGTGATATGGTCACTACAGGTACTTCCTGTCTATCAGGTGATATGGTCACTACAGGTACTTCCTGTCTGTCTCTATCAGGTGATATGGTCACTACAGGTACTTCCTGGCTGTCTCTATCAGGTGATATGGTCACTACAGGTACTTCCTGGCTGTCTCTATCAGGTGATATGGTCACTACAGGTACTTCCTGTCTGTCTCTATCAGGTGATCTGGTCACTACAGGTACTTCCTCTCTGTCTCTATCAGGTGATATGGTCACTACAGGTACTTCCTCTCTGTCTCTATCAGGTGATATGGTCACTACAGGTACTTCCTGTCTGTCTCTATCAGGTGATATGGTCACTACAGGTACTTCCTGTCTGTCTATCAGGTGATATGGTCACTACAGGTACTTCCTCTCTGTCTCTATCAGGTGATATGGTCACTACAGGTACTTCCTGTCTGTCTATCAGGTGATATGGTCACTACAGGTACTTCCTCTCTATCAGGTGATATGGTCACTACAGGTACTTCCTCTCTATCAGGTGATATGGTCACTACAGGTACTTCCTCTCTATCAGGTGATCTGGTCACTACAGGTACTTCCTCTCTATCAGGTGATGTGGTCACTACAGGTACTTCCTGTCTGTCTCTATCAGGTGATATGGTCACTACAGGTACTTCCTGTCTGTCTCTATCAGGTGATATGGTCACTACAGGTACTTCCTCTCTGTCTCTATCAGGTGATATGGTCACTACAGGTACTTCCTGTCTGTCTCTATCAGGTGATATGGTCACTACAGGTACTTCCTCTCTATCAGGTGATATGGTCACTACAGGTACTTCCTGTCTGTCTCTATCAGGTGATATGGTCACTACAGGTACTTCCTCTCTGTCTCTCAGGTGATATGGTCACTACAGGTACTTCCTGTCTGTCTCTATCAGGTGATATGGTCACTACAGGTACTTCCTGTCTGTCTCTATCAGGTGATATGGTCACTACAGGTACTTCCTGTCTGTCTCTATCAGGTGATATGGTCACTACAGGTACTTCCTCTCTGTCTCTATCAGGTGATGTGGTCACTACAGGTACTTCCTCTCTGTCTCTATCAGGTGATATGGTCACTACAGGTACTTCCTGTCTGTCTCTATCAGGTGATATGGTCACTACAGGTACTTCCTGTCTGTCTCTATCAGGTGATATGGTCACTACAGGTACTTCCTGTCTGTCTCTATCAGGTGATATGGTCACTACAGGTACTTCCTGTCTGTCTCTATCAGGTGATATGGTCACTACAGGTACTTCCTCTCTTCAGGTGATCTGGTCACTGTACTTCCTGTCTGTCTCTATCAGGTGATATGGTCACTACAGGTACTTCCTCTCTGTCTCTATCAGGTGATATGGTCACTACAGGTACTTCCTGTCTGTCTCTATCAGGTGATATGGTCACTACAGGTACTTCCTGTCTGTCTCTATCAGGTGATATGGTCACTACAGGTACTTCCTGTCTGTCTCTATCAGGTGATATGGTCACTACAGGTACTTCCTGTCTGTCTCTATCAGGTGATATGGTCACTACAGGTACTTCCTGTCTATCAGGTGATATGGTCACTACAGGTACTTCCTGTCTATCAGGTGATATGGTCACTACAGGTACTTCCTCTCTATCAGGTGATATGGTCACTACAGGTACTTCCTCTCTATCAGGTGATATGGTCACTACAGGTACTTCCTGTCTGTCTCTATCAGGTGATATGGTCACTACAGGTACTTCCTCTCTATCAGGTGATGTGGTCACTACAGGTACTTCCTGTCTGTCTCTATCAGGTGATGTGGTCACTACAGGTACTTCCTCTCTGTCTCTATCAGGTGATATGGTCACTACAGGTACTTCCTCTCTATCAGGTGATATGGTCACTACAGGTACTTCCTCTCTGTCTCTATCAGGTGATATGGTCACTACAGGTACTTCCTGTCTGTCTCTATCAGGTGATATGGTCACTACAGGTACTTCCTCTCTGTCTCTATCAGGTGATATGGTCACTACAGGTACTTCCTCTCTGTCTCTATCAGGTGATATGGTCACTACAGGTACTTCCTGTCTGTCTCTATCAGGTGATGTGGTCACTACAGGTACTTCCTCTCTGTCTCTATCAGGTGATATGGTCACTACAGGTACTTCCTCTCTATCAGGTGATCTGGTCACTACAGGTACTTCCTGTCTGTCTCTATCAGGTGATATGGTCACTACAGGTACTTCCTCTCTGTCTCTATCAGGTGATATGGTCACTACAGGTACTTCCTGTCTGTCTCTATCAGGTGATATGGTCACTACAGGTACTTCCTGTCTGTCTCTATCAGGTGATATGGTCACTACAGGTACTTCCTGTCTGTCTCTATCAGGTGATATGGTCACTACAGGTACTTCCTGTCTGTCTCTATCAGGTGATATGGTCACTACAGGTACTTCCTGTCTATCAGGTGATATGGTCACTACAGGTACTTCCTGTCTATCAGGTGATATGGTCACTACAGGTACTTCCTCTCTATCAGGTGATATGGTCACTACAGGTACTTCCTCTCTATCAGGTGATATGGTCACTACAGGTACTTCCTGTCTGTCTCTATCAGGTGATATGGTACAGGTACTTCCTCTCTATCAGGTGATGTGGTCACTACAGGTACTTCCTGTCTGTCTCTATCAGGTGATGTGGTCACTACAGGTACTTCCTCTCTGTCTCTATCAGGTGATATGGTCACTACAGGTACTTCCTCTCTATCAGGTGATATGGTCACTACAGGTACTTCCTCTCTGTCTCTATCAGGTGATATGGTCACTACAGGTACTTCCTGTCTGTCTCTATCAGGTGATATGGTCACTACAGGTACTTCCTCTCTGTCTCTATCAGGTGATATGGTCACTACAGGTACTTCCTCTCTGTCTCTATCAGGTGATATGGTCACTACAGGTACTTCCTGTCTGTCTCTATCAGGTGATGTGGTCACTACAGGTACTTCCTCTCTGTCTCTATCAGGTGATATGGTCACTACAGGTACTTCCTCTCTATCAGGTGATATGGTCACTACAGGTACTTCCTCTCTGTCTCTATCAGGTGATATGGTCACTACAGGTACTTCCTGTCTGTCTCTATCAGGTGATATGGTCACTACAGGTACTTCCTGTCTGTCTCTATCAGGTGATATGGTCACTACAGGTACTTCCTCTCTGTCTCTATCAGGTGATATGGTCACTACAGGTATTCCTACAGGTCTTCCTGTCTGTCTCTATCAGGTGATATGGTCACTACAGGTACTTCCTGTCTGTCTCTATCAGGTGATATGGTCACTACAGGTACTTCCTGTCTGTCTCTATCAGGTGATATGGTCACTACAGGTACTTCCTGTCTGTCTCTATCAGGTGATATGGTCACTACAGGTACTTCCTCTCTGTCTCTATCAGGTGATATGGTCACTACAGGTACTTCTCTCTGTCTCTATCAGGTGATATGGTCACTACAGGTACTTCCTGTCTGTCTCTATCAGGTGATATGGTCACTACAGGTACTTCCTGTCTGTCTCTATCAGGTGATATGGTCACTACAGGTACTTCCTGTCTGTCTCTATCAGGTGATATGGTCACTACAGGTACTTCCTGTCTGTCTCTATCAGGTGATATGGTCACTACAGGTACTTCCTGTCTGTCTCTATCAGGTGATATGGTCACTACAGGTACTTCCTCTCTGTCTCTATCAGGTGATATGGTCACTACAGGTACTTCCTGTCTGTCTCTATCAGGTGATATGGTCACTACAGGTACTTCCTGTCTGTCTCTATCAGGTGATATGGTCACTACAGGTACTTCCTGTCTGTCTCTATCAGGTGATATGGTCACTACAGTTACTTCTCTCTATCAGGTGATCTGGTCACTACAGGTACTTCCTCCTGTCTCTATCAGGTGATATGGTCACTACAGGTACTTCCTCTCTATCAGGTGATATGGTCACTACAGGTACTTCCTCTCTATCAGGTGATATGGTCACTACAGGTACTTCCTGTCTGTCTATCAGGTGATATGGTCACTACAGGTACTTCCTCTCTATCAGGTGATCTGGTCACTACAGGTACTTCCTGTCTGTCTCTATCAGGTGATATGGTCACTACAGTTACTTCCTCTCTATCAGGTGATCTGGTCACTACAGGTACTTCCTCTCTATCAGGTGATATGGTCACTACAGGTACTTCCTCTCTATCAGGTGATATGGTCACTACAGGTACTTCCTCTCTATCAGGTGATATGGTCACTACAGGTACTTCCTGTCTGTCTATCAGGTGATATGGTCACTACAGGTACTTCCTCTCTATCAGGTGATCTGGTCACTACAGGTACTTCCTGTCTGTCTCTATCAGGTGATATGGTCACTACAGGTACTTCCTGTCTGTCTCTATCAGGTGATATGGTCACTACAGGTACTTCCTGTCTGTCTCTATCAGGTGATATGGTCACTACAGGTACTTCCTCTCTGTCTCTATCAGGTGATATGGTCACTACAGGTACTTCCTGTCTGTCTCTATCAGGTGATATGGTCACTACAGGTACTTCCTCTCTGTCTCTATCAGGTGATATGGTCACTACAGGTACTTCCTGTCTGTCTCTATCAGGTGATATGGTCACTACAGGTACTTCCTGTCTGTCTCTATCAGGTGATATGGTCACTACAGGTACTTCCTGTCTATCAGGTGATATGGTCACTACAGGTACTTCCTCTCTGTCTCTATCAGGTGATATGGTCACTACAGGTACTTCCTGTCTGTCTCTATCAGGTGATATGGTCACTACAGGTACTTCCTCTCTGTCTCTATCAGGTGATATGGTCACTACAGGTACTTCCTGTCTGTCTCTATCAGGTGATATGGTCACTACAGGTACTTCCTGTCTGTCTCTATCAGGTGATATGGTCACTACAGGTACTTCCTGTCTGTCTATCAGGTGATATGGTCACTACAGGTACTTCCTCTCTGTCTCTATCAGGTGATATGGTCACTACAGGTACTTCCTGTCTGTCTATCAGGTGATATGGTCACTACAGGTACTTCTGTCTGTCTCTATCAGGTGATATGGTCACTACAGGTACTTCCTGTCTGTCTCTATCAGGTGATATGGTCACTACAGGTACTTCCTCTCTCTATCAGGTGATCTGGTCACTACAGGTACTTCCTCTCTATCAGGTGATATGGTCACTACAGGTACTTCCTCTCTATCAGGTGATATGGTCACTGTCTCTATCAGGTGATATGGTCACTACAGGTACTTCCTGTCTGTCTCTATCAGGTGATATGGTCACTACAGGTACTTCTGTCTGTCTCTATCAGGTGATATGGTCACTACAGGTACTTCCTGTCTGTCTCTATCAGGTGATATGGTCACTACAGGTACTTCCTGTCTGTCTCTATCAGGTGATATGGTCACTACAGGTACTTCCTGTCTGTCTCTATCAGGTGATATGGTCACTACAGGTACTTCCTGTCTGTCTCTATCAGGTGATATGGTCACTACAGGTACTTCCTGTCTGTCTCTATCAGGTGATATGGTCACTACAGGTACTTTCCTGTCTCTATCTGTCTCTATCACAGGTACTTCCTGTCTGTCTCTATCAGGTGATATGGTCACTACAGGTACTTCCTGTCTGTCTCTATCAGGTGATATGGTCACTACAGGTACTTCCTGTCTGTCTCTATCAGGTGATATGGTCACTACAGGTACTTCCTGTCTGTCTCTATCAGGTGATATGGTCACTACAGGTACTGTCTCTATCAGGTGATATGGTCACTACAGGTACTTCCTGTCTCTATCAGGTGATATGGTCACTACAGGTACTTCCTCTCTGTCTCTATCAGGTGATATGGTCACTACAGGTACTTCCCTGTCTATCTGTCTCTATCAGGTGATATGGTCACTACAGGTACTTCCTGTCTGTCTCTATCAGGTGATATGGTCACTACAGGTACTTCCTGTCTGTCTCTATCAGGTGATATGGTCACTACAGGTACTTCCTGTCTGTCTCTATCAGGTGATATGGTCACTACAGGTACTTCCTGTCTGTCTCTATCAGGTGATATGGTCACTACAGGTACTGTCTCTATCAGGTGATATGGTCACTACAGGTACTTCCTCTCTATCAGGTGATATGGTCACTACAGGTACTTCCTGTCTGTCTCTATCAGGTGATATGGTCACTACAGGTACTTCCTGTCTATCAGGTGATATGGTCACTACAGGTACTTCCTGTCTGTCTCTATCAGGTGATATGGTCACTACAGGTACTTCCTGTCTGTCTCTATCAGGTGATATGGTCACTACAGGTACTTCCTGTCTGTCTCTATCAGGTGATATGGTCACTACAGGTACTTCCTCTCTATCAGGTGATATGGTCACTACAGGTACTTCCTGTCTGTCTCTATCAGGTGATATGGTCACTACAGGTACTTCCTGTCTGTCTCTATCAGGTGATATGGTCACTGGTACTTCCTCTCTATCAGGTACTTCTTCCTGTCTGTCTCTATCAGGTGATATGGTCACTACAGGTACTTCCTGTCTGTCTCTATCAGGTGATATGGTCACTACAGGTACTTCCTGTCTGTCTCTATCAGGTGATATGGTACTTACTCTCTGTCTCTATCAGGTACTTCCTACAGGTACTTCTGTCTCTATCAGGTGATATGGTCACTACAGGGTATCAGGTGATATGGTTCCAGGTACTTCTGTCTGTCTCTATCAGGTGTCTCTATCATCACTACAGGTATGGTCTGTCTCTATCAGGTGATATGGTCACTACAGGTACTTCCTGTCTGTCTCTATCAGGTGATATGGTCACTACAGGTACTTCCTGTCTGTCTCTATCAGGTGATATGGTCACTACAGGTACTTCCTGTCTGTCTCTATCAGGTGATATGGTCACTACAGGTACTTCCTCTCTGTCTCTATCAGGTGATATGGTCACTACAGGTACTTCCTGTCTGTCTCTATCAGGTGATATGGATATGCTGTCTATCAGGTGATATGGTCACTACAGGTACTTCTGTCTCTATCAGGTGTCTCTATCAGGTGATATGGTCACTACAGGTACTTCCTCTCTGTCTCTATCAGGTGATATGGTCACTACAGGTACTTCCTCTCTGTCTCTATCAGGTGATATGGTCACTACAGGTACTTCCTGTCTGTCTCTATCAGGTGATATGGTCACTACAGGTACTTCCTGTCTGTCTCTATCAGGTGATATGGTCACTACAGGTACTTCCTGTCTGTCTCTATCAGGTGATATGGTCACTACAGGTACTTCCTGTCTGTCTCTATCAGGTGATATGGTCACTACAGGTACTTCCTGTCTGTCTCTATCAGGTGATATGGTCACTACAGGTACTTCCTGTCTGTCTCTATCAGGTGATGTGGTCACTACAGGTACTTCCTGTCTGTCTCTATCAGGTGATATGGTCACTACAGGTACTTCCTGTCTGTCTCTATCAGGTGATATGGTCACTACAGGTACTTCCTCTCTGTCTCTATCAGGTGATATGGTCACTACAGGTACTTCCTCTCTGTCTCTATCAGGTGATATGGTCACTATCAGGTACTTCCTCTGTCTCTATCAGGTGATATGGTCACTACAGGTACTTCCTCTCTGTCTCTATCAGGTGATATGGTCACTACAGGTACTTCCTGGCTGTCTCTATCAGGTGATATGGTCACTACAGGTACTTCCTGGCTGTCTCTATCAGGTGATATGGTCACTACAGGTACTTCTCTGTCTCTATCAGGTGATATGGTCACTACAGGTACTTCCTCTCTGTCTCTATCAGGTGATATGGTCACTACAGGTACTTCCTCTCTGTCTCTATCAGGTGATATGGTCACTACAGGTACTTCCTCTCTGTCTCTATCAGGTGATATGGTCACTACAGGTACTTCCCGGCTGTCTCTATCAGGTGATATGGTCACTACAGGTACTTCCTGGCTGTCTCTATCAGGTGATATGGTCACTACAGGTACTTCCTGGCTGTCTCTATCAGGTGATCTGGTCACTACAGGTACTTCCTCTCTGTCAGGTGATATGGTCACTACAGGTACTTCCTCTCTGTCTCTATCAGGTGATATGGTCACTACAGGTACTTCCTCTCTGTCTCTATCAGGTGATGTGGTCACTACAGGTACTTCCTCTCTGTCTCTATCAGGTGATGTGGTCACTACAGGTACTTCCTCTCTGTCTCTATCAGGTGATATGGTCACTACAGGTACTTCCTCTCTATCAGGTGATATGGTCACTACAGGTACTTCCTGTCTGTCTCTATCAGGTGATATGGTCACTACAGGTACTTCCTCTCTGTCTCTATCAGGTGATATGGTCACTACAGGTACTTCCTGGCTGTCTCTATCATGTGATATGGTCACTACAGGTACTTCCTCTGTCTCTTTCAGGTGATATGGTCACTACAGGTACTTCCTCTCTGTCTCTATCAGGTGATATGGTCACTACAGGTACTTCCTGGCTGTCTCTATCAGGTGATATGGTCACTACAGGTACTTCCTGTCTGTCTCTATCAGGTGATATGGTCACTACAGGTACTTCCTCTCTGTCTCTATCAGGTGATATGGTCACTACAGGTACTTCCTGTCTGTCTCTATCAGGTGATATGGTCACTACAGGTACTTCCCGGCTGTCTCTATCAGGTGATATGGTCACTACAGGTACTTCCCGGCTGTCTCTATCAGGTGATATGGTCACTACAGGTACTTCCTGGCTGTCTCTATCAGGTGATATGGTCACTACAGGTACTTCCTGGCTGTCTCTATCAGGTGATCTGGTCACTACAGGTACTTCCTCTCTGTCAGGTGATATGGTCACTACAGGTACTTCCTCTCTGTCTCTATCAGGTGATATGGTCACTACAGGTACTTCCTCTCTGTCTCTATCAGGTGATGTGGTCACTACAGGTACTTCCTCTCTGTCTCTATCAGGTGATGTGGTCACTACAGGTACTTCCTCTCTGTCTCTATCAGGTGATATGGTCACTACAGGTACTTCCTCTCTATCAGGTGATATGGTCACTACAGGTACTTCCTGTCTGTCTCTATCAGGTGATATGGTCACTACAGGTACTTCCTGTCTGTCTCTATCAGGTGATCTGGTCACTACAGGTACTTCCTGTCTGTCTCTATCAGGTGATATGGTCACTACAGGTACTTCCTGTCTGTCTCTATCAGGTGATATGGTCACTACAGGTACTTCCTGTCTATCAGGTGATATGGTCACTACAGGTACTTACTCTCTGCAGCGCTGAAGTATTCAGGGTTGACTGATGCATACAGAACTCCATTCCCCAGTCTGTCACTGTTCCTGTAGACACACACACACACACACACACACACACACACACACACACACACACACACACACACACACACACACACACACACACACACACACACACACACACACACACACACACACACACACACACACACACACAGTTAGCAGAATTAAACAGCATCCCAAATGGCACCCTATTCCCCATATGCATTGCTCTGTGGGCCCTGGTCTAAAGTAGTGATTTATATAGGGCCCTGGTCTAAAGTAGTGTACTATGTAGGGAATAGGGTGCCATAGGGGTCTGGTCTAAAGTAGTGATTTATATAGGGAATAGGGTGCCATAGGGCTCTGGTCTAAAGTAGTGATTTATGTAGGGAATAGGGTGCCATAGGGCTCTGGTCTAAAGTAGTGATTTATGTAGGGAATAGGGTGCCATAGGGCTCTGGTCTAAAGTAGTGATTTATATAGGGAATAGGGTGCCATAGGGCTCTGGTCTAAAGTAGTGATTTATATAGGGAATAGGGTGCCATAGGGCTCTGGTCTAAAGTAGTGATTTATATAGGGAATAGGGTGCCATAGGGCCCTGGTCTAAAGTAGTGATTTATGTAGGGAATAGGGTGCCATAGGGCTCTGGTCTAAAGTAGTGATTTATGTAGGGAATAGGGTGCCATAGGGCTCTGGTCTAAAGTAGTGATTTATAATAGGGAATAGGGTGCCAGAAGTCTCTGTTCTTAAGTAGTGCACTATATAATGACAGCCTGTCACCTCTCACTACCTAGAGACAGCCTGTCACCTCTCACTACCTAGAGACAGCCTGTCACCTCTCACTACCTAGAGACAGCCTGTCACCTCTCACTACCTAGAGACAGCCTGTCACCTCTCACTACCTAGAGACAGCCTGTCACCTCTCACTACCTAGAGACAGCCTGTCACCTCTCACTACCTAGAGACAGCCTGTCACCTCTCACTACCTAGAGACAGCCTGTCACCTCTCACTACCTAGAGACAGCCTGTCACCTCTCACTACCTAGAGACAGCCTGTCACCTCTCACTACCTAGAGACAGCCTGTCACCTCTCACTACCTAGAGACAGCCTGTCACCTCTCACTACCTAGAGACAGCCTGTCACCTCTCACTACCTAGAGACAGCCTGTCACCTCTCACTACCTAGAGACAGCCTGTCACCTCTCACTACCTAGAGACAGCCTGTCACCTCTCACTACCTAGAGACAGCCTGTCACCTCTCACTACCTAGAGACAGCCTGTCATTTACTAAAGAACCTTCCAGACACACAGACACTCAGACTTACTTCTTCCTGTTGATGATGGTGAACGTGACCAGGAGACAGATGACCAGGACTGCTACCATGGGAACAAAGATCATGATGTAGAGAGAGTTCTCATAACCTGTTGGACCAGGAGAGACCCATTAAACACACACTGGTGTTAACTAACCTGGTTTACCCATTAAACACACACTGGTGTTAACTAACCTGGTTTACCCATTAAACACACACTGGTGTTAACTAACCTGGTTTACCCATTAAACACACACTGGTGTTAACTAACCTGGTTTACCCATTAAACACACACTGGTGTTAACTAACCTGGTTTACCCATTAAACACACACTGGTGTTAACTAACCTGGTTTACCCATTATATACACACTGGTGTTAACTAACCTGGTTTACCCATTAAACACACACTGGTGTTAACTAACCTGGTTTACCCATTAAACACACACTGGTGTTAACTAACCTGGTTTACCCATTAAACACACACTGGTGTTAACTAACCTGGTTTACCCATTAAACACACACTGGTGTTAACTAACCTGGTTTACCCATTAAACACACACTGGTGTTAACTAACCTGGTTTACCCATTAAACACACACTGGTGTTAACTAACCTGGTTTACCCATTAAACACACACTGGTGTTAACTAACCTGGTTTACCCATTAAACACACACTGGTGTTAACTAACCTGGTTTACCCATTAAACACACACTGGTGTTAACTAACCTGGTTTACCCATTAAACACACACTGGTGTTAACTAACCTGGTTTACCCATTAAACACACACTGGTGTTAACTAACCTGGTTTACCCATTAAACACACACTGGTGTTAACTAACCTGGTTTACCCATTAAACACACACTGGTGTTAACTAACCTGGTTTACCCATTAAACACACACTGGTGTTAACTAACCTGGTTTACCCATTAAAC
Source organism: Oncorhynchus gorbuscha (assembly GCF_021184085.1). Lineage (NCBI taxonomy): Eukaryota > Metazoa > Chordata > Actinopteri > Salmoniformes > Salmonidae > Oncorhynchus > Oncorhynchus gorbuscha. Next base: position 954,079 of record NC_060177.1, read on the forward strand.
ACACACTGGTGTTAACTAACCTGGTTTACCCATTAAACACACACTGGTGTTAACTAACCTGGTTTACCCATTAAACACACACTGGTGTTAACTAACCTGGTTTACCCATTAAACACACACTGGTGTTAACTAACCTGGTTTACCCATTAAACACACACTGGTGTTAACTAACCTGGTTTACCCATTAAACACACACTGGTGTTAACTAACCTGGAGGACACATTATATACACACTGGTGTTAACTAACCTGGTTTACCCATTAAACACACACTGGTGTTAACTAACCTGGAGGACACATTAAACACATACTGGTATTAACTAACCTGGTTTACCCATTAAACACACACTGGTGTTAACTAACCTGGTTTACCCATTAAACACACACTGGTGTTAACTAACCTGGTTTACCCATTAAACACACACTGGTGTTAACTAACCTGGTTTACCCATTAAACACACACTGGTGTTAACTAACCTGGAGGACACATTATATACACACTGGTGTTAACTAACCTGGTTTACCCATTAAACACATACTGGTGTTAACTAACCTGGTTTACCCATTAAACACATACTGGTGTTAACTAACCTGGAGGACACATTAAACACATACTGGTGTTAACTAACCTGGAGGACACATTATATACACACTGGTGTTAACTAACCTGGTTTACCCATTAAACACACACTGGTGTTAACTAACCTGGAGGACACATTATATACACACTGGTGTTAACTAACCTGGAGGACACATTATATACACACTGGTGTTAACTAACCTGGTTTACCCATTAAACACACACTGGTGTTAACTAACCTGGAGGACACATTATATACACATTGGTGTTAACTAACCTGGAGGACACATTATATACACACTGGTGTTAACTAACCTGGAGGACACATTATATACACACTGGTGTTAACTAACCTGGAGGACACATTATATACACACTGGTGTTAACTAACCTGGTTTACCCATTAAACACACACTGGTGTTAACTAACCTGGAAGACACATTATATACACACTGGTGTTAACTAACCTGGTTTACCCATTAAACACACACTGGTGTTAACTAACCTGGTTTACCCATTAAACACACACTGGTATTAACTAACCGGGAGGACACATTATATACACACTGGTATTAACTAACCTGGTTTACCCATTAAACACACACTGGTGTTAACTAACCTGGTTTACCCATTAAACACACACTGGTGTTAACTAACCTGGAGGACACATTATATACACACTGGTGTTAACTAACCTGGAGGACACATTATATACACACTGGTGTTAACTAACCTGGTTTACCCATTAAACACACACTGGTGTTAACTAACCTGGAAGACACATTATATACACACTGGTGTTAACTAACCTGGTTTACCCATTAAACACACACTGGTGTTAACTAACCTGGAGGACACATTATATACACACTGGTGTTAACTAACCTGGTTTACCCATTAAACACACACTGGTGTTAACTAACCTGGAGGACACATTATATACACACTGGTGTTAACTAACCTGGAGGACACATTATATACACACTGGTGTTAACTAACCTGGTTTACCCATTAAACACACACTGGTGTTAACTAACCTGGAGGACACATTATATACACACTGGTGTTAACTAACCTGGTTTACCCATTAAACACACACTGGTGTTAACTAACCTGGAGGACACATTATATACACACTGGTGTTAACTAACCTGGTTTACCCATTAAACACACACTGGTGTTAACTAACCTGGAGGACACATTATATACACACTGGTGTTAACTAACCTGGAGGACACATTATATACACACTGGTGTTAACTAACCTGGTTTACCCATTAAACACACACTGGTGTTAACTAACCTGGAGGACACATTATATACACACTGGTGTTAACTAACCTGGTTTTAAACACACACTGGTGTTAACTAACCTGGAGGAACATTATATACACACTGGTGTTAACTAACCTGGAGGACACATTATAATACACACTGGTGTTAACTAACCTGGTTTATAAACACACTGGTGTTAACTAACCTGGGACACATTATATACACACTGGTGTTAACTAACCTGGGTTTACCCATTAAACACACACTGGTGTTAACTAACCTGGAGGACACATTATATACACACTGGTGTTAACTAACCTGGAACAACACTGGTTTACCCATTACACTGGTGTTAACTAACCTGGAGGACACATTATATACACACTGGTTTACTAACCATTAAACACACACTGGTGTTAACTAACCTGGTTTACCCATTAAACACACACTGGTGTTAACTAACCTGGTTTACCCATTAAATACACACTGGTGTTAACTAACCTGGAGGACACATTATATACACACTGGTGTTAACTAACCTGGAGGACACATTATATACACACTGGTGTTAACTAACCTGGTTTACCCATTAAACACACACTGGTGTTAACTAACCTGGAAGACACATTATATACACACTGGTGTTAACTAACCTGGAAGACACATTATATACACACTGGTGTTAACTAACCTGGAAGACACATTATATACACACTGGTGTTAACTAACCTGGAGGACACATTATATACACACTGGTGTTAACTAACCTGGAGGACACATTATATACACACTGGTGTTAACTAACCTGGTTTACCCATTAAACACACACTGGTGTTAACTAACCTGGTTTACTAACCATTAAACACACACTGGTGTTAACTAACCTGGTTTACCCATTAAACACACACTGGTGT
>NC_060177.1:956946-975485 GCF_021184085.1 Oncorhynchus gorbuscha
ATGTATTTATATGTACATATTCTTCAATCATTCCTTTACACTTGTGTGTATAAAGTTGTATAAAGTAGTTGTGAAATTGTTAGGTTAGATTACTCGTTGGCTATTACTGCATGTTCGGAACTAGAAGCACAAATATTTAGCTACACTTGCATTAACATCTGCTAACCATGTGTATGTGACCAATAAAATTAGATTCAATTTGATTTGTACGACCTTTATGAATTAAGAAGACTTGATGTTCTTTTTTTTATTACATAAATGCTTAAAAATGAACAAAAAGTGAATTCTCATTGAACAAAACATATAAGATCTCCTAAGCCTGTGCTTAGCTTACCATAGATCTTGTTTTCAGCTTTTATCCAAAATCCCTACAAAAACTAACCCTGGTGCCTGTTTCTCTCTGGGCTCAGCACCATACATTATGATACAAAAACTAACCCTGGTGCCTGTTTCTCTCTGGGCTCAGCACCATACATTATGATACAAAAACGAACCCTGGTGCCTGTTTCTCTCTGGGCTCAGCACCATACATTATGATACAAAAACTAACCCTGGTGCCTGTTTCTCTCTGGGCTCAGCACCATACATTATGATACAAAACGAACCCTGGTGCCTGTTTCTCTCTGGGCTCAGCACCATACATTATGATACAAAACGAACCCTGGTGCCTGTTTCTCTCTGGGCTCAGCACCATACATTATGATACAAAACGAACCCTGGTGCCTGTTTCTCTCTGGGCTCAGCACCATACATTATGATACAAAACGAACCCTGGTGCCTGTTTCTCTCTGGGCTCAGCACCATACATTATGATACAAAACGAACCCTGGTGGAGTTAGTGCCTGTTTCTCTCTGGGCTCAGCACCATACATTATGATACAAAACGAACCCTGGTGCCTGTTTCTCTCTGGGCTCAGCACCATACATTATGATACAAAACGTACCCTGGTGCCTGTTTCTCTCTGGGCTCAGCACCATACATTATGATACAAAACGAACCCTGGTGCCTGTTTCTCTCTGGGCTCAGCACCATACATTATGATACAAAACTAACCCTGGGGGAGTTAGTGCCTGTTTCTCTCTGGGCTCAGCACCATACATTATGATACAAAACTAACCCTGGGGGAGTTAGTGCCTGTTTCTCTCTGGGCTCAGCACCATACATTATGATACAAAACTAACCCTGGGGGAGTTAGTGCCTGTTTCTCTCTGGGCTCAGCACCATACATTATGATACAAAACTAACCCTGGTGGAGTTAGTGCCTGTTTCTCTCTGGGCTCAGCACCATACATTATGATACAAAACTAACCCTGGTGGAGTTAGTGCCTGTTTCTCTCTGGGCTCAGCACCATACATTATGATACAAAACGAACCCTGGTGCCTGTTTCTCTCTGGGCTCAGCACCATACATTATGATACAAAACGTACCCTGGTGCCTGTTTCTCTCTGGGCTCAGCACCATACATTATGATACAAAACGAACCCTGGTGCCTGTTTCTCTCTGGGCTCAGCACCATACATTATGATACAAAACGAACCCTGGTGGAGTTAGTGCCTGTTTCTCTCTGGGCTCAGCACCATACATTATGATACAAAACTAACCCTGGGGGAGTTAGTGCCTGTTTCTCTCTGGGCTCAGCACCATACATTATGATACAAAACTAACCCTGGTGGAGTTAGTGCCTGTTTCTCTCTGGGCTCAGCACCATACATTATGATACAAAACTAACCCTGGTGGAGTTAGTGCCTGTTTCTCTCTGGGCTCAGCACCATACATTATGATACAAAACGAACCCTGGTGCCTGTTTCTCTCTGGGCTCAGCACCATACATTATGATACAAAACGTACCCTGGTGCCTGTTTCTCTCTGGGCTCAGCACCATACATTATGATACAAAACGAACCCTGGTGCCTGTTTCTCTCTGGGCTCAGCACCATACATTATGATACAAAACGTACCCTGGTGCCTGTTTCTCTCTGGGCTCAGCACCATACATTATGATACAAAACTAACCCTGGGGGAGTTAGTGCCTGTTTCTCTCTGGGCTCAGCACCATACATTATGATACAAAACTAACCCTGGTGGAGTTAGTGCCTGTTTCTCTCTGGGCTCAGCACCATACATTATGATACAAAACTAACCCTGGGGGAGTTAGTGCCTGTTTCTCTCTGGGCTCAGCACCATACATTATGATACAAAACGAACCCTGGTGCCTGTTTCTCTCTGGGCTCAGCACCATACATTATGATACAAAACTAACCCTGGTGGAGTTAGTGCCTGTTTCTCTCTGGGCTCAGCACCATACATTATGATACAAAACTAACCCTGGTGGAGTTAGTGCCTGTTTCTCTCTGGGCTCAGCACCATACATTATGATACAAAACGAACCCTGGTGCCTGTTTCTCTCTGGGCTCAGCACCATACATTATGATACAAAACTAACCCTGGTGGAGTTAGTGCCTGTTTCTCTCTGGGCTCAGCACCATACATTATGATTACAAAAACGAACCCTGGTGCCTGTTTCTCTCTGGGCTCAGCACCATACATTATGATACAAAACGAACCCTGGTGCCTGTTTTCTCTGGGCTCAGCACCATACATTATGATACAAAACGTACCCTGGTGCCTGTTTCTCTCTGGGCTCAGCACCATACATTATGATACAAAACGAACCCTGGTGGAGTTAGTGCCTGTTTCTCTCTGGGCTCAGCACCATACATTATGATTAAATCAAATCAAATCAAATTTATTTATATAGCCCTTCGTACATCAGCTGATATCTCAAAGTGTTGTACAGAAACCCAGCCTAAAACCCCAAACAGCAAGCAATGCAGGTGTAGAAGCACGGTGGCTAGGAAAAACTCCCTAGAAAGGCCAAAACCTAGGAAGAAACCTAGAGAGGAACCAGGCTATGTGGGGTGGCCAGTCCTCTTCTGGCTGTGCCGGGTGGAGATTATAACAGAACATGGCCAAGATGTTCAAATGTTCATAAATGACCAGCATGGTCGAATAATAACAAGGCAGAACAGTTGAAACTGGAGCAGCAGCACAGTCAGGTGAACCGGGGACAGCAAGGAGTCATCATGTCAGGTAGTCCTGGGGCATGGTCCTAGGGCTCAGGTCAGTTGAAACTGGAGCAGCAGCATGGCCAGGTGGACTGGGGACAGCAAGGAGTCATCATGTCAGGTAGTCCTGGGGCATGGTCCTAGGGCTCTGGTCCTCCGAGAGAGAGAAAGAAAGAAGGAGAGAATTAGAGAACGCACACTTAGATTCACACAGGACACCGAATAGGACAGGAGAAGTATTCTAGATATAACAAACTGACCCTAGCCCCCCGACACAAACTACTGCAGCATAAATACTGGAGGCTGAGACAGGAGGGGACAGGAGACACTGTGGCCCCATCCGAGGACACCCCCGGACAGGGCCAAACAGGAAGGATATAACCCCACCCACTTTGCCAAAGCACAGCCCCCACACCACGAGAGGGATATCTTCAACCACCAACTTACCATCCTGAGACAAGGCTGAGTATAGCCCACAAAGATCTCTGCCACGGCACAGCCCAAGGGGGGCGCCAACCCAGACAGGATGACCACAACAGTGAATCAACCCACTCAGGTGACGCACCCCCTGCAGGGACGGCATGAGAGAGCCCCAGTAAGCCAGTGGCTCAGCCCCTGTAATAGGGTTAGATTAAAAACGAACCCTGGTGGAGTTAGTGCCTGTTTCTCTCTGGGCTCAGCACCATACATTATGATACAAAACGAACCCTGGTGCCTGTTTCTCTCTGGGCTCAGCACCATACATTATGATACAAAACGAACCCTGGTTGAGTTAGTGCCTGTTTCTCTCTGGGCTCAGCACCATACATTATGATACAAAACGAACCCTGGTGCCTGTTTCTCTCTGGGCTCAGCACCATACATTATGATACAAAACGAACCCTGGTGCCTGTTTCTCTCTGGGCTCAGCACCATACATTATGATACAAAACGTACCCTGGTGCCTGTTTCTCTCTGGGCTCAGCACCATACATTATGATACAAAACGAACCCTGGTGCCTGTTTCTCTCTGGGCTCAGCACCATACATTATGATACAAAACGAACCCTGGTGCCTGTTTCTCTCTGGGCTCAGCACCATACATTATGATACAAAACTAACCCTGGTGGAGTTAGTGCCTGTTTCTCTCTGGGCTCAGCACCATACATTATGATTACAAAACTAACCCTGGTGCCTGTTTCTCTCTGGGCTCAGCACCATACATTATGATACAAAACGAACCCTGGTGCCTGTTTCTCTCTGGGCTCAGCACCATACATTATGATACAAAACGAACCCTGGTGCCTGTTTCTCTCTGGGCTCAGCACCATACATTATGATACAAAACGAACCCTGGTGCCTGTTTCTCTCTGGGCTCAGCACCATACATTATGATACAAAACGAACCCTGGTGGAGTTAGTGCCTGTTTCTCTCTGGGCTCAGCACCATACATTATGATACAAAACTAACCCTGGTGGAGTTAGTGCCTGTTTCTCTGGGCTCAGCACCATACATTATGATTACAAAACGAACCCTGGTGCCTGTTTTCTCTGGGCTCAGCACCATACATTATGATTAAAAACAATGATGTAACGAGTATTAATATGACCGTTCTAACCAGCTACATATTGATTTAGAACTGGGCGATATGGACAGAAATCCAGAGCGCCATTAAATTGCCTTGAATTGGTGCGATAAGGATAAATAGAACAATCCCCTTTGGAACATTAATCTGCACCTCAGTTTCTTCCCCCAGTTATCTCGTACTACTAGTTTGATGGTTGTGACAATCAATTGTTCCATTAATAATCACCCATATTAGCAAACTTATTTCATTTCAAATGTCCGTTTCTCTAGTAGCCTGGAGGCTACTCGTCATAATGAACGATATCAGCGAAAACGCCTGCGATAAGGTGATCGGTATGGTCGGGCGTCGATCATTTTCAGCTGCATTCCACATTTTCCAACGCGGTAGTTAGTATCCATTCAGTCATACATTCAGTCCTTGGGTTGTCTTGCCCATCCAAGGACTGAATTGATTCTTAGTATTGACCGTGGCATGGCCTAGGGATGAGCACGAGTAATGGAGTACTCAAACGGACGCCAGAACTCACTCTTTAACCAGACTAGAGATCAGTTGGGTTTTTTAGACTGGTAAACTATTTTGTGGAATGTGGTTTGTGGCTGCCTGAACAGGCAAGTTATATTTTGTCTGGAATTGTTTAATTTGCTTTGACTCTCGTGTTCCATTAGTACATGTGCATTTGCAGGGAACAAGGAAAAATAAACCAGGCCAAAGCATTAGTTCTTCTCCTTAAATTCATTTTCTCCTCCTGGTCTCGCTCACTGAATTAGGTTCAAACCGCTCCCTCTACTGTTCTTAATGCCCACACAAGCTCCTGCTAGACCGACAGAAATAAAGGCCCATAAAAACACAGCTATAAAATGTATCTAACTGACAGGATAAACAAGCTGCATTCCTTGCCAAATCACGACAGTTTTATCACAAATAAATGTAAAAAATGGACTGGTTGATTGAAGGAAATATGTGTTCCGTCAATAAGCTGCTGTTTTGGAGTCATTGTGCCCCATCTGTTTTTCCTCCTAGGCTATTATGAGAACTGCTAGTAACATTTACAACTGGCTAGCCTAGGCTACTATGAGAACTGCTAGTATCACTTACAACAGGCTAGCCTAGGCTATTATGAGAACTGCTAGTAACACTTACAACAGGCTAGCCTAGGCTATTATGAGAACTGCTAGTATCACTTACAACAGGTTAGCCTAGGCTATTATGAGAACTACTAGTAACACTTACAACAGGCTAGCCTAGGCTATTATGAGAACTGCTAGTATCACTTACAACAGGCTAGCCTAGGCTATAACCCCTAAACATAGACTATAACCCCCTAAACATAGACTCTAACCCCCTAAACATAGACTATAACCCCTAAACATCGACTATAACCCCTAAACATAGACTATAACCCCTAAACATAGACTATAAACCCCCTAAACATAGACTATAACCCCCTAAACATGGACTATAACCCACCCTAAACATAGACTATAACCCCCTAAACATAGACTATAACCCCTAAACATAGACTTTAACCCCCCTAAACATAGACCATAACCCCCTAAACATAGACTATAACCCCTAAACATAGACTATAACCTCCCTAAACATAGACTTTAACCCTCCCCTAAACATAGACCATAACCCCCTAAACATAGACTATAACCCCTAAACATAGACCATAACCCCTAAACATAGACTATAACCCCCTAAACATAGACTATAACCCCTAAACATAGACTATAACCCCCCTAAACATAGACTATAACCCCCTAAACATAGACTATAACAACCCCTAAACATAGACTATAACCCCCTAAACATAGACTATAACCCCCTAAACATAGACTATAACCCCCCAAACATAGACTATAACCCCCTAAACATAGACTATAACCCCCTAAACATAGACTATAACCCCTAAACATAGACTATAACCCCCCAAACATAGACTATAACCCCCTAAATATAGACTATAACCCCCCTAAACATAGACTATAACCCCTAAACATAGACTATAACCCCCCTAAACATAGACTATAACCCCCTAAACATAGACTATAACCCCTAAACATAGACTATAACCCCTAAACATAGACTATAACCCCCTAAACATAGACTATAACCCCCTAAACATAGACTATAACCCCTAAACATAGACTATAACCCCCTAAACATAGACTATAACCCCCTAAACATAGACTATAACCCCCTAAACATAGACTATAATCCCCTAAACATAGACTATAACCCCCTAAACATAGACTATAACCCCTAAACATAGACTATAAGCCCCCTAAACATAGACTATAACCCCCTAAACATAGACTTTAACCCCCCTAAACATAGACTATAACCCCTAAACATAGAATATAACCCCTAAACATAGACTTTAACCCCCTAAACATAGACTTTAACCCCTAAACATAGACCATAACCCCCTAAACATAGACTATAACCCCCTAAACATAGACTATAACCTCCCCTAAACATAGACTTTAACCCCACCTAAACATAGACCATAACCCCCTAAACATAGACTTTAACCCCCTAAACATAGACCATAACCCCCCTAAACATAGACTATAACCCCCTAAACATAGACTATAACCTCCCTAAACATAGACTTTAACCCCTAAACATAGACCATAACCCCCTAAACATAGACTATAACCCCTAAACATAGACTATAACCTCCCTAAACATAGACTTTAACCCCTAAACATAGACCATAACCCCCTAAACATAGACTTTAACCCCTAAACATAGACTATAACCTCCCTAAACATAGACTTTAACCCCTAAACATAGACCATAACCCCCTAAACATAGACTTTAACCCCTAAACATAGACCATAACCCCCTAAACATAGACTATAACCCCCTAAACATAGACTATAACCTCCCTAAACATAGACTTTAACCTCCCCTAAACATAGACCATAACCCCCTAAACATAGACTATAACCCCTAAACATAGACTATAACCCCCCTAAACATAGACTATAACCCCCTAAACATAGACTATAACCCCCTAAACATAGACTATAACCCCCTAAACATAGACTATAACCCCCTAAACATAGACTATAACAACCCCTAAACATAGACTATAACCCCCTAAACATAGACTATAACCCCCTAAACATAGACTATAACCCCCCAAACATAGACTATAACCCCCTAAATATAGACTATAACCCCCTAAACATAGACTATAACCCCCTAAACATAGACTATAACCCCTAAACATAGACTATAACCCCTAAACATAGACTATAACCCCCTAAACATAGACTATAACCCCCTAAACATAGACTCTAACCCCCCTAAACATAGACTATAACCCCCTAAACATAGACTATAACCCCCTAAACATAGACTATAACCCCCTAAACATAGACTATAACCCCTAAACATAGACTATAACCCCCTAAACATAGACTATAACCCCCCAAACATAGACTATAACCCCTAAATATAGACTATAACCCCCTAAACATAGACTATAACCCCCTAAACATAGACTATAACCCCCCTAAACATAGACTATAACCCCCCTAAACATAGACTATAACCCCTAAACATAGACTATAACCCCCTAAACATAGACTATAACCCCTAAACATAGACTATAACCCCTCAACATAGACTATAACCCCCTAAACATAGACTTTAATCCCCCTAAACATAGACTTTAACCCCCCTAAACATAGACTATAACCCCTAAACATAGACTTTAACCCCCCTAAACATAGACTATAACCCCCCTAAACATAGAATATAACCCCTAAACATAGACTTTAACCCCCTAAACATAGACTTTAACCCCCCCTAAACATAGACTATAACCCCCTAAACATAGACTATAGCCCCCCCCTAAACATAGACTATAACCCTCCTAAACATAGACTATAACCCCCTAAACATAGACCATAACCCCCTAAACATAGACTATAACCCTCGTAAACATAGACTTTAACCCCCTAAACATAGACTTTAACCCCCCCCTAAACATAGACCATAACCCCCTAAACATAGACTATAGCCCCCTAAACATAGACTATAACCCCCTAAACATAGACTATAACCCCCCTAAACATAGACTCTAACCCCCCTAAATATAGACTATAACCCCCTAAACATAGACTATAACCCCCTAAACATAGACTATAACCCCCCTAAACATAGACTATAACCCCCTAAACATAGACTATAACCCCTAAACATAGACTATAACCCCTAAACATAGACTATAACCCCCTAAACATAGACTATAACCCCTCAACATAGACTATAACCCCCTCTAAACATAGACTTTAACCCCCTAAACATAGACTATAACCCCCCTAAACATAGACTATAACCCCCTAAACATAGACTATAACCCCCTAAACATAGACTATAACACCCCTAAATATAGACTATAACCCCTAAACATAGACTATAACCCCTAAACATAGACTATAACCCCTAAACATAGACTATAACCCCCTAAACATAGACTATAACCCCTAAACATAGACTATAACCCCCTAAACATAGACTATAACCCCCTAAACATAGACTATAACCCCCTAAACATAGACTATAACCCCTAAACATAGACTATAACCCCCTAAACATAGACTATAACCCCCCTAAACATAGACTATAAGCCCCCTAAACATAGACTATAACCCCCTAAACATAGACTTTAACCCCCTAAACATAGACTATAACCCCTAAACATAGAATATAACCCCTAAACATAGACTTTAACCCCCTAAACATAGACTTTAACCCCCCTAAACATAGACCATAACCCCCTAAACATAGACTATAACCCCCTAAACATAGACTATAACCTCCCTAAACATAGACTTTAACCCCCTAAACATAGACCATAACCCCCTAAACATAGACTTTAACCCCCTAAACATAGACCATAACCCCCCTAAACATAGACTATAACCCCCCTAAACATAGACTATAACCTCCCTAAACATAGACTTTAACCCCTAAACATAGACCATAACCCCTAAACATAGACTATAACCCCTAAACATAGACTATAACCTCCCTAAACATTGACTTTAACCCCCCTAAACATAGACCATAACCCCCTAAACATAGACTTTAACCCCCTAAACATAGACTATAACCTCCCTAAACATAGACTTTAACCCCTAAACATAGACCATAACCCCCTAAACATAGACTTTAACCCCTAAACATAGACCATAACCCCTAAACATAGACTATAACCCCCCTAAACATAGACTATAACCTCCCTAAACATAGACTTTAACCCTCCCCTAAACATAGACCATAACCCCCTAAACATAGACTATAACCCCTAAACATAGACTATAACCCCTAAACATAGACTATAACCCCCTAAACATAGACTATAACCCCTAAACATAGACTATAACCCCCCTAAACATAGACTATAACCCCCTAAACATAGACTATAACAACCCCTAAACATAGACTATAACCCCCTAAACATAGACTATAACCCCCTAAACATAGACTATAACCCCCCAAACATAGACTATAACCCCTAAATATAGACTATAACCCCTAAACATAGACTATAACCCCCTAAACATAGACTATAACCCCCCTAAACATAGACTATAACCCCCCTAAACATAGACTATAACCCCTAAACATAGACTATAACCCCCTAAACATAGACTCTAACCCCCTAAACATAGACTATAACCCCTAAACATAGACTATAACCCCCTAAACATAGACTATAACCCCCTAAACATAGACTATAACCCCCCTAAACATAGACTATAACCCCCTAAACATAGACTATAACCCCCCAAACATAGACTATAACCCCTAAATATAGACTATAACCCCCTAAACATAGACTATAACCCCTAAACATAGACTATAACCCCCCTAAACATAGACTATAACCCCCTAAACATAGACTTTAACCCCCCTAAACATAGACCATAACCCCCTAAACATAGACTATAGCCCCCTAAACATAGACTATAACCCCTAAACATAGACTATAACCCCTAAACATAGACTCTAACCCCTAAATATAGACTATAACCCCCTAAACATAGACTATAACCCCCTAAACATAGACTATAACCCCCCTAAACATAGACTATAACCCCCTAAACATAGACTATAACCCCTAAACATAGACTATAACCCCCTAAACATAGACTATAACCCCCCTAAACATAGACTATAACCCCCCTCAACATAGACTATAACCCCTCTAAACATAGACTTTAATCCCCCCCTAAACATAGACTATAACCCCCTAAACATAGACTATAACACCCCTAAATATAGACTATAACCCCCTAAACATAGACTATAACCCCCTAAACATAGACTATAACCCCTAAACATAGACTATAACCCCCTAAACATAGACTATAACCCCCTAAACATAGACTATAACCCCTAAACATAGACTATAACCCCTAAACATAGACTATAACCCCCTAAACATAGACTATAACCCCTAAACATAGACTATAACCCCCTAAACATAGACTATAACCCCCTAAACATAGACTATAAGCCCCCTAAACATAGACTATAACCCCTAAACATAGACTTTAACCCCCCTAAACATAGACTATAACCCCCTAAACATAGAATATAACCCCCTAAACATAGACTTTAACCCCTAAACATAGACTTTAACCCCTAAACATAGACCATAACCCCTAAACATAGACTATAACCCCCTAAACATAGACTATAACCTCCCTAAACATAGACTTTAACCCCTAAACATAGACCATAACCCCCTAAACATAGACTTTAACCCCCTAAACATAGACCATAACCCCCTAAACATAGACTATAACCCCTAAACATAGACTATAACCTCCCTAAACATAGACTTTAACCCCCTAAACATAGACCATAACCCCCTAAACATAGACTATAACCCCCCTAAACATAGACTATAACCTCCCTAAACATTGACTTTAACCCCCTAAACATAGACCATAACCCCCTAAACATAGACTTTAACCCCTAAACATAGACTATAACCTCCCCTAAACATAGACTTTAACCCCCTAAACATAGACCATAACCCCTAAACATAGACTTTAACCCCCCTAAACATAGACCATAACCCCCTAAACATAGACTATAACCCCCTAAACATAGACTATAACCTCCCTAAACATAGACTTTAACCCTCCCCTAAACATAGACCATAACCCCCTAAACATAGACTATAACCCCCCTAAACATAGACTATAACCCCCTAAACATAGACTATAACCCCCCTAAACATAGACTATAACCCCCTAAACATAGACTATAACCCCCCTAAACATAGACTATAACCCCTAAACATAGACTATAACAACCCCTAAACATAGACTATAACCCCCTAAACATAGACTATAACCCCCTAAACATAGACTATAACCCCCCAAACATAGACTATAACCCCCCTAAATATAGACTATAACCCCCCTAAACATAGACTATAACCCCCCTAAACATAGACTATAACCCCCCTAAACATAGACTATAACCCCCTAAACATAGACTATAACCCCTAAACATAGACTATAACCCCCTAAACATAGACTCTAACCCCCTAAACATAGACTATAACCCCCTAAACATAGACTATAACCCCCTAAACATAGACTATAACCCCCTAAACATAGACTATAACCCCCTAAACATAGACTATAACCCCCTAAACATAGACTATAACCCCCCAAACATAGACTATAACCCCCTAAATATAGACTATAACCCCCTAAACATAGACTATAACCCCCCTAAACATAGACTATAACCCCTAAACATAGACTATAACCCCCTAAACATAGACTATAACCCCTAAACATAGACTATAACCCCCTAAACATAGACTATAACCCCCTAAACATAGACTATAACCCCCTCAACATAGACTATAACCCCCTAAACATAGACTTTAACCCCCTAAACATAGACTTTAACCCCCCTAAACATAGACTATAACCCCCTAAACATAGACTTTAACCCCCCTAAACATAGACTATAACCCCCTAAACATAGAATATAACCCCTAAACATAGACTTTAACCCCCTAAACATAGACTTTAACCCCCTAAACATAGACTATAACCCCCCTAAACATAGACTATAGCCCCCTAAACATAGACTATAACCCTCCTAAACATAGACTATAACCCCCCCCTAAACATAGACCATAACCCCCTAAACATAGACTATAACCCTCCTAAACATAGACTTTAACCCCCCTAAACATAGACTTTAACCCCCCCTAAACATAGACCATAACCCCCTAAACATAGACTTTAACCCCCCTAAACATAGACCATAACCCCCTAAACATAGACTTTAACCCCCTAAACATAGACTTTAACCCCCCCTAAACATAGACCATAACCCCCCTAAACATAGACTATAGCCCCCCTAAACATAGACAAATTCCACACTGAAAACAAAACATTAGTTAGATGAATACAGAGCATATGTTCATGAGAATCATTAAGCCGAGGCCTACTCACCAGACAGCTGTCCTGGCCATAATTCATCACCATGCAGTGGTCAACGTGGAATTGTTCATACATTTAGACAATTCAGAAAAACAGACAGAATAAACCAAATTGAACGTCTCGAAAAGAAGACAGATTTTGGTTAGTTTGAGATTCTTCAAAGTAGCCACCCTTTGCCTTGATGACAGCTTTGCACTCTCTTGGCATTCTCTCAACCAGCTTCATGAGGTAGTCACCTGGAATGCATTTCAATTTAAAAGAAAATATATGTGGAATTTATTTTCTTCTTAATGCGTTTGTGCCAATCAGTTGTGTTGTGACAAGGTAAGGTTGGTATACAGAAGATACCCCTATTTGGTAAAAGACCAAGTACATATTATGGCAAGAACACCTCAAATAAGCAAAGAGAAACGACACTCCATCATTACTTTAAGGCATGAAGGTCAGTCAATCCGGGAACATTACAAGAATGTTGAACATTTCTTCAAGTGCAATTGCAAAAACCCTCAAGTGCTATGATGAAACTGGCTCTCATGAGGACCACCACAGGAAAGGAAGACCCAGAGTTACCTCTTCTACTGCAGAGGATACGTTCATTAGAGTTACCAGCCTCAGAAATTACAGCCCAAATAAATGCTTCACAGAGTTCAAGTAACAGACACATCTAAACATCAACTATTCAGAGGAGACTGTGTGAATCAGGCCTTGATGGTGACACTGTCTGTGATTTATTTAGGATTCAAGGAACACTTAACCAGCATGGCTACCACAGCATTCTGCAGCGATACACCATCCCATCTGGTTTGCGCTTGGTGGGACTATCATTTGTTGTTCAACAGGACAATGACCCAACACACCTCCAGGCTGTGTAAGGGCTATTTGACCAAGAAGGAGAGTGATGGAGTGCTGCATCAGATGACCTGACCTCCACAATCACCTGACCTCAACCCAATTGAGATGGTTTGGGATGAGTCGGACCGCAGAGTGAAGGAAAAGCAGCCAACAAGTGCTCAGCATATGTGGAAACTCCTTCAAGACCATTGGAAAAGTATTCCAGGTGAAGCTGGTTGAGATAATGCCAAGAGTGTGCAAAGCTGTCATCAAGGCAAAGGGTGGCTACTTTGAAGAATCTCAATAATAAAATACATTTTGATTTGTTCAACACTAAAATATATTTAGATTTGTTTAATACTTTTTGGTTACAACATGATTCCATATGTGTTATTTCCTAGTTTTGATGTCTTCAATATTATTCTACAATATAGTAAACAGTCAACATAAAGTAGTAGGTGTGTCCAACCTGTTGACTGGTGCTGTTTATGGGATGATTTGTTGTCTGTGATGTTTATGATAAATTAGGGATTCATTCATTGTTGTCTGTAATGGTTATGATAAATGAGGCGTTGTTGCCACATATAGATAAATTCATCCATATTTGTTTCCATTGCAGGCCGTTTTGTAGTTGTGTTTTAGTTTTCCCAGTGGAGTACTCGAACAGTCAAAACATTTAAATTGCCCATCATTAGCATGGACAACCACAGAGACTGAACAGAAATCAACGATGGACGCTAGAAACTGCAACCAGAAACGGAGGGGTGAATTGACCCCAAACCAGACTAATAAATTAGAACAACCTCTGTTTATTTTCTAAATCCATATTTGTGTGTATTTCTGAATCCAACTCCTTTATTTCCAGTCTTATCAGAGCGTATAGCCTGATCCTTTCCATGGGTTCTGATAGAGACTGGGTTTAAGGATGTGTCCAGGACTCTTCACTAGATGTGTTCTAGCTTCATTCTGTCAGATATACTCATCAGAATCACTTTGTGTCAGGACCCGGTTACGAACCCGGGTCTCCAGAGTGAGAAACAGTCACTAAACCAACTGAGCCACGAATAGTCAGCAGAACCCAGAAGATGAGGCAGACACAGCAGTACTTGAGACGGTGTATTTAATGAAGTAAAAAGTGAAGTCCTTCAGGAAAACATGTAACTCCACAACCTCAAAAGGAATTCCACAAGAACAAAGGTAATCCTCCAAGACAAAAAGGTAAATCCACAAGGTGGAAGGTATAGCATAAAAAGCCTCAAAAGATACTCAAAAATAAATAAACAAGAACAAAAACCAGAATTCCACAAGAGAGTCCACCGGGATCAACAAGAGTTCTCAGAGTACTAGGGCTGGGTGCTAACATACAAACACAGAGCAAAGGACTGAGGAAAACAAGGGGTTTAAATACAATCAGGGGAAACGAGGCACAGGTGCAAATAATAATGGGGATCAAGGGAAAACAAAACGTCAAAAAGCACAATGGGGGCATCTAGTGACCAAAAACCGGAACAACCCTGGCCAAATCCTGACACTTTGAATATGAGCCTGTAGTCGTTTGGTACTTCTTTACACCAGAACAATGTTGCTGCAATGATCCCAAGGTTCTGGTGAAATGGCTCCCCAGACTATTTGCATTGACCCCCCCCCTAATGAAATGGCTCCCCAGACTATTTGCATTGACCCCCCTAATGAAATGGCTCCCCAGACTATTTGCATTGACCCCCCTAATGAAATGGCTCCCCAGACTATTTGCATTGACCCCCCTAATGAAATGGCTCCCAGACTATTTGCATTGACCCCCCTAATGAAATGGCTCCCAGACTATTTGCATTGACCCCCCTAATGAAATGGCTCCCAGACTATTTGCATTGACCCCCCCTAATGAAATGGCTCCCAGACTATTTGCATTGACCCCCCCCTAATGAAATGGCTCCCCAGACTATTTGCATTGACCCCCCTAATGAAATGGCTCCCCAGACTATTTGCATTGACCCCCACCCCCTAAATGAAATGGCTCCCAGACTATTTGCGTTGACTTCCCCCCCCTAATGAAATGGCTCCCCAAACTATTTGCATTGACCCCCCTAATGAAATGGCTCCCCAGACTATTTGCATTGACCCCCCTAATGAAATGGCTCCCCAGACTATTTGCATTGACCCCCCTAATGAAATGGCTCCCCAGACTATTTGCATTGACCCCCCTAATGAAATGGATCCCCAGACTATTTGCATTGACCCCCTAATGAAATGGCTCCCAGACTATTTGCATTGACCCCCCTAATGAAATGGCTCCCAGACTATTTGCATTGACCCCCCTAATGAAATGGCTCCCCAGACTATTTGCATTGACCCCCCCCTAATGAAATGGCTCCCCAGACTATTTGCATTGACCCCCAATGAAATGGCTCCCCAGACTATTTGCATTGACCCCCAATGAAATGGCTCCCCAGACTATTTGCATTGACCCCCCCCTAATGAAATGGCTCCCCAGACTATTTGCATTGACCCCCTAATGAAATGGCTCCCCAGACTATTTGCATTGACCCCCCCCCCCCTAATGAAATGGATCCCCAGACTATTTGCATTGACCCCCCTTCTAATGAAATGGCTCCCCAGACTATTTGCTATATACAGGGGTACCAGTACAGAGTCAATTTGGAGGCTATACAGGGGTACCAGTACAGAGTCAATGTGGAGGCTATATACAGGGGTACCGGTACAGAATCAATAGCCTCCACATTGATTCTGTACCGGTACACCCTGTATATAGCCTCCACATTGACTCTGTACCGGTACCCCCTGTATATAGCCTCCACATTGACTCTGTACCGGTACCCCTGTATATAGCTCTCCACATTGACTCTATACCAGTACCCCTGTATATAGCCTCCACATTGACTCTATACCAGTACCCCCTGTATATAGCCTCCACATTGACTCTATACCAGTACCCCCTGTATATAGCCTCCACATTGACTCTATACTGGTACCCCCTGTATATAGCCTCCACATTGACTCTATACAGGTACCCCCTGTATATAGCCTCCACATTGACTCTGTACCGTAACACGCTGTATATAGCCTCCACATTGACTCTATACTGGTACCCCCTGTATATAGCCTCCACATTGACTCTATACAGGTACCCCCTGTATATAGCCTCCACATTGACTCTGTACCGGTACCCCCTATATATAGCCTGCACGTTGACTCTATACTGGTACCCCCTGTATATAGCCTCCACATTGACTCTATACAGGTACCCCCTGTATATAGCCTCCACATTGACTCTGTACCGTAATACCCTGTATATAGCCTCCACATTGACTCTATACAGGTACCCCCTGTATATAGCCTCCACATTGACTCTGTACCGTAATACCCTGTATATAGTCTCCACATTGACTTTATACAGGTACCCCCTGTATATAGCCTCCACATTGACTCTATACAGGTACCCCCTGTATATAGCCTCCACATTGACTCTGTACCGTAATACCCTGTATATAGCCTCCACACTGACTCTATACAGGTACCCCCTGTATATAGCCTCCACATTGACTCTGTACCGTAATACCCTGTATATAGCCTCCACATTGACTCTGTACTGGTATCCCCTGTATATAGCCTCCACATTGACTCTGTATATAGTCTCACTATTGTTATTTCACTGCTGCTCTTTAACTACTTGTAACTTTTATTTCTTATACTTATCCCTATTTTTTAAAACTGTATTCTAGGTTAGGGGCTCGTAAGTCAGCATTTCACTGTGAGGTCTACACCTGTTGGTTAAGGGCTTGTAAGTCAGCATTTCACTGTGAGGTCTACACCTGTTGGTTAAGGGCTTGTAAGTCAGCATTTCACTGTGAGGTCTACACCTGTTGGTTAAGGGCTTGTAAGTCAGCATTTCACTGTGAAGTCTACACCTGTTGGTTAGGGGCTCGTAAGTCAGCATTTCACTGTGAGGTCTACACCTGTTGGTTAAGGGCTTGTAAGTCAAGCATTTCACTGTGAAGTCAACACCTGTTGGTTAGGGGCTCGTAAGTCAGCATTTCACTGTGAAGTCTACACCTGTTGTAATCGGCGCATGCGACTCTATAGAGTTTTATTTGATTTAGTGGTGGTGTTTCTTCAAGTGTAACCAACATCAATATTGCCACCTAGTGTCATGAGACTGTCCTCACCATGCCTGGCTGGCTGCACAGAGTCATGCACACACGGTGTATAATGCACTTATAGAACACATAGAGTAGACACGCTGTAACTAATGATGAAAACCTACAGATTGAATATATATTTATTTATATTGCATGTTTTAGTGTTTTTAATAGATATATTTTCTCCAATCAAGTCAAATTCTGAGAAATGTGAATGAGATTGTTTGAAGAGTTGTCTTCACAGTGGTGACAAAGAGACTGATCAGTCAGATGCTTGATACATACGGCCCTCGGACCGTACCAGGAACAAGTTGTCTTCTCAGTGGTGACAAAGAGACTGATCAGTCAGATGCTTGATACATACGGCCCTCGGACCTTACCAGGAACAAGTTGTCTTCTCAGTGGTGACAAA
>NC_060177.1:975585-1003085 GCF_021184085.1 Oncorhynchus gorbuscha
ATATGTTCCTGCTCTTTACCTTCAGTTTCTCCACAATATGTTCCTGCTCTTTACCTTCAGTTTCCAATCTCCACAATATGTTCCTGCTCTTTACCTTCAGTTTCCAATCTCCACAATATGTTCCTGCTCTTTACCTTCAGTTTCTCCACAATATGTTCCTGCTCTTTACCTTCAGTTTCCAATCTCCACAATATGTTCCCTGTTTACCTTCAGTTTCCAATCTCCACAATATGTTCCCCTGCTTTACCTTCAGTTTCTCCACAATATGTTCCTGCTTTTACCTTTCAGTTTCTCCCTCAATATGTTCCTGCTTTACCTTCAGTTTCTCCACAATATGTTCCTGCTCTTTTACCTTCAGTTTCTCCACAATATGTTCCTGCTCTTTACCTCAGTTTCCAATCTCCACAATATGTTCTGCTCTTTACCTTCAGTTTCTCCCCAATATGTTCCTGCTCTTACCTTCAGTTTCTCCCCAATGTGTTCCTGCTTCTTTACCTTCAGTTTCTCTCCAATATGTTCCTGCTCTTTTACCTTCAGTTTCTCCACAATATGTTCCTGCTCTTTACCTTCAGTTGGTTATTGGAAATTGATACAGTTTCCTTTCTTACAGAAGGATGCACTGGATTTCTATAAAAAAAGGACAATATCTCAGTAACTACGGTCAAAATAGAAAAATGACTCCTTTTCATTCAATTATATATATTTTTTTAGAACGTGTTGCAGTTGTTATTGTGACTGACCAGCTCGATTTGGACTGATGTAGCAAGCAAATAGTGTTTTTTACATCCGATAAAAGTAGATTCAGAACTACTGGTATATCATACACTACAGAGAAACACCAGGGAGGGAGGGGCAGTTCCCCTTGCTGTCCTGTAGGAAACACCAGGGAGGGGTGGTTCCCCTTTCAGCCCCGTAGGAAACACCAGGGATGGAGGGGCGGTTCCCCTTGCTGCCCCGTAGGAAACACCAGGGAGGGAGGGGCAGTTCCCTTGCTGCCCTGTAGGAAACACCAGGGAGGGAGGGGCGGTTCAGCCCCGTGTTGGTTCCCCTTTCCTGTAGCCCAGTGAGGGAGGGTGGTTCCCCTTGTAGGAAACACCAGGGAGGGAGGGTAGAAACACCAGGAGGGGTTTTCCCTTTGGCCCTGTAGGGAAACACCAGGGAGGGAGGGGTTGCTGCCCTGTAGGAAACACCAGGGAGGGAGCCCTGGGCACCAGGTTCCCCTTTCAGCCCCGTAGGAAACACCAGGGAGGGAGGGGCGGTTCCCCTTTCAGCCCCGTAGGAAACACCAGGGAGGGAGGGTGAGACGGGAGGGGTGGTTCCCCTTCCACTTTATACAGGGAAAGATTTCAACACTTTATACAGGGAAAGATCTTCCATCCAGAAACAGGAAGGAAGGATAAGGAAACACCAGGGAGGGAGGGAATACAACAGCTTGTCAGCAATCTGTTATCCACACATCTTTATGACTATTGATTAGAACTCTCAGGTTGGCTGGGGGATCAACTATTAATTAACCCAGCTGATTGGAACTCTCAGGTTGTCCCGGGCTGGGGGATCAACTATTAACCAGGCGTATTGTGGGAGTTCCTCAGAGTGCATAAATAAGAAGCACATTCCCCTCTGGGTCCATCTAGGCCCCCTCTCTTTCTGCCTTTCTGTCTATCTGTCAGTCAGTCATTACACTACCCTCAGATAGACAGATATCAGTCTGTTACAGACATGGGGAAAGGGTTCTTCATCAGCAAGACTTTGGGGATAGTTGGTGTGATCGTGGGGACTGGAGTGGTGGCCACCATCATCGCCCTGTCAGTGGTCTATAGCCAGGAGAAGGCCAAGATCCATGAGGCAGTGAATCCCCACTACTCCCTCCACTCCCTGGGAACACTACAGACTGCCTGACTCCCTGTCTCCTGTCTCCTACAACATCACCCTCTGGCCTCGACTGGTTGTCAACGCCTCTACTGGCCTCTTCATCTTCACAGGACAGTCAGCTGTGGTGTTCCAGTGTAAGAAGGACACAGATCTGATCCTCATCCACTCTAACAAGCTGAACCTGACTCTGCTCAGCCTGATTAGCCGGGATGGAGCTACTGCTCCCACCATAAAGAAAAACTGGCTGGAGGTTCCTACTCAGTTCTTAGTGATCCAGCTGAATAGTAATCTGATGGCAGGGAGACAGTATGAGCTGTACACGGAGTTTATAGGAGAACTGGCTGATGACCTGGGAGGCTTCTACAGGAGTGAATATACAGAGGGGACCAGTCCCCCGGTGAGAAAGTAAGCAAAACATTAATCATCATTTTCATGTTTAAAAACAGTGTTAGATGTTGCCTAACACTGTACAGTTGGTTGCAAGATCGAATCTCCGAGGTAAAAATCTGACTTAAGTTAAATAAAGGTAAAATAAATAAACCTATTCTATTAAATTTGACTGAAATCAAATAACATCTTTGACAGATCAATGTCATTTGTTTAACTGAATGAAGCTTCTAAATTGCGTTAATCACCTCATGCGTATCCACATTGAATAGTGTCAGGGCAGTGCAGTGGCGGCAGATTATTAGAAGAGTTGGAGGCTGATTGGGGCCGTGGCTTTCAGGTTGTTATTAGAAGAGTTGGAGGCTGATTGGAGCCGTGGCTTTCAGGTTGTTATTAGAAGAGTTGGAGGCTGATTGGGGCCGTGGCTTTCAGGTTGTTATTAGAAGAGTTGGAGGCTGATTGGGGCCGTGGCTTTCAGGTTGTTATTAGAAGAGTTGGAGGCTGATTGGAGCCGTGGATTTCAGGTTGTTATTAGAAGAGTTGGAGGCTGATTGGAGCCGTGGCTTTCAGGTTGTTATTAGAAGAGTTGGAGGCTGATTGGAGCCGTGGCTTTCAGGTTGTTATTAGAAGAGTTGGAGGCTGATTGGGGCCGTGGCTTTCAGGTTGTTATTAGAAGAGTTGGAGGCTGATTGGGGCCGTGGCTTTCAGGTTGTTATTAGAAGAGTTGGAGGCTGATTGGGGCCGTGGCTTTCAGGTTGTTATTAGAAGAGTTGGAGGCTGATTGGAGCCGTGGCTTTCAGGTTGTTATTAGAGAAGAGTTGGAGGCTGATTGGAGCCGTGGCTTTCAGGTTGTTATTAGAAGAGTTGGAGGCTGATTGGGGCCGTGGCTTTCAGGTTGTTATTAGAAGAGTTGGAGGCTGATTGGGGCCGTGGCTTTCAGGTTGTTATTAGAAGAGTTGGAGGCTGATTGGGGCCGTGGCTTTCAGGTTGTTATTAGAAGAGTTGGAGGCTGATTGGGGCCGTGGCTTTCAGGTTGTTATTAGAAGAGTTGGAGGCTGATTGGGGCCGTGGCTTTCAGGTTGTTATTAGAAGAGTTGGAGGCTGATTGGGGCCGTGGCTTTCAGGTTGTTATTAGAAGAGTTGGAGGCTGATTGGAGCCGTGGCTTTCAGGTTGTTATTAGAAGAGTTGGAGGCTGATTGGAGCCGTGGCTTTCAGGTTGTTATTAGAAGAGTTGGAGGCTGATTGGGGCTGTGGCTTTCAGGTTGTTATTAGAAGAGTTGGAGGCTGATTGGGGCCGTGGCTTTCAGGTTGTTATTAGAAGAGTTGGAGGCTGATTGGAGCTGTGGCTTTCAGGTTGTTATTAGAAGAGTTGGAGGCTGATTGGGGCCGTGGCTTTCAGGTTGTTATTAGAAGAGTTGGAGGCTGATTGGGGCTGTGGCTTTCAGGTTGTTATTAGAAGAGTTGGAGGCTGATTGGAGCTGTGGCTTTCAGGTTGTTATTAGAAGAGTTGGAGGCTGATTGGAGCTGTCGCTTTCAGGTTGTTATTAGAAGAGTTGGAGGCTGATTGGGGCCGTGGCTTTCAGGTTGTTATTAGAAGAGTTGGAGGCTGATTGGGGCCGTGGCTTTCAGGTTGTTATTAGAAGAGTTGGAGGCTGATTGGGGCCGTGGCTTTCAGGTTGTTATTAGAAGAGTTGGAGGCTGATTGGGGCCGTGGCTTTCAGGTTGTTATTAGAAGAGTTGGAGGCTGATTGGGGCCGTGGCTTTCAGGTTGTTATTAGAAGAGTTGGAGGCTGATTGGAGCCGTGGCTTTCAGGTTGTTATTAGAGAAGAGTTGGAGGCTGATTGGAGCCGTGGCTTTCAGGTTGTTATTAGAAGAGTTGGAGGCTGATTGGGGCCGTGGCTTTCAGGTTGTTATTAGAAGAGTTGAATGATTGGGGCAATGAATCTTATTAATTCAGGCCATTGTTATTAGAAGAGTTGGAGGCTGATTGATATGTTTTCTGTTGTTTCAGGTGCTGTTATTAGAAGAGTTGGAGGCTGTTTGAACAACCTTTCAGGTTGTTATTAGAAGAGTTTGGGGCTGATTGGGGCTGTAAGGGGTTTCAGGTTGTTATTAGAAGAGTTGGAGGCTGATTGCCAGAGCAGTTTAATATATTCAGGTTGTTATTAGAAGAGTTGGAGGCTGATTGGGGCCGTGGCTTTCAGGTTGTTATTAGAAGAGTTGGAGGCTGATTGGGGCAAAACCAGTAACATATCAGGTTGTTATTAGAAGAGTTGGAGGCTGATTGGAGCATGGGTACAGGTTGTTATTAGAAGAGTTGGAGGCTGATTGGAGCCGTGGATTTCAGGTTGTTATTAGAAGAGTTGGAGGCTGATTGGGGCCATAACTTTCAGGTTGATATTTTTGCACAGCCATCAGAATGAATGTCATTCCAATTCATCTTATTAATTGACATAATCTCCGACACAGCCATAATCTGTAATGATACATAAAATACACTGTGTAAAAACATGACTGATATGTTTTCTGTTGTTCATCTGAACTGCTGTTATTGATTGGTAAAGCTTTGGGTTGTTTGAACAACCTATTCAATTTGTCTGAAGTCAAACAATGAATTTGGGAGATCATTGGTGTGTAATGGGGTGCAAAACCAGTAACTGGTGGCAGGGAAGTCAAACGCAGGAGAGCAGAACTTGGTGAATAGCCAGAGCAGTTTAATATATACAACTAACGGTATAAAACAACAAACACATGGGTACAAAACCTGTAGTGCACCAGTAACACATAATACATGGGTACATAACCAGTAACACATAACACATGGGTACAAAACCAGTAACATATAACACATGGGTACATAACCAGTAACATATAACACATGGGTACAAAACCAGTAACACATAACACATGGGTACATAACCAGTAACACATAACACATGGGTACAAAACCAGTAACATATAACACATGGGTACATAACCAGTAACATATAACACATGGGTACAAAACCAGTAACACATAACACATGGGTACATAACCAGTAACACATAACACATGGGTACATAACCAGTAACACATAACACATGGGTACAAAACCTGTAGCACCAGTAACACATAACACATGGGTACAAAACCAGTAACACATAACACATGGGTACATAACCAGTAACACATAACACATGGGTACAAAACCAGTAACACATAACACATGGGTACATAACCAGTAACACATAACACATGGGTACAAAACCAGTAACATATAACACATGGGTACAAAACCAGTAACATATAACACATGGGTACAAAACCAGTAACATATAACACATGGGTACAAAACCAGTAACACATAACACATGGGTACATAACCAGTAACACATAACACATGGGTACAAAACCTGTAGCACCAGTAACACATGGGTACAAAACCTGTAGCACCAGTAACACATAACACATGGGTACAAAACCAGTAACACATAACACATGGGTACAAAACCAGTAACATATAACACATGGGTACAAAACCAGTTACACATAACACATGGGTACAAAACCAGTAACACATAACACATGGGTACAAAACCCGTAACACATAACACACGGGTACAAAACCAGTAACACATAACACATGGGTACAAAACCAGTAACACATAACACATGGGTACAAAACCAGTAACACATAACACACGGGTACAAAACCAGTAACACATAGCACATGGGTACAAAACCAGTAACACATAACACATGGGTACAAAACCAGTAACACATAACACACGGGTACAAAACCAGTAACACATAACACACGGGTACAAAACCAGTAACACATAACACATGGGTACAAAACCTGTAGCACCAGTAACACATAACACATGGGTACAAAACCAGTAACACATAACACATGGGTACAAAACCAGTAACACATAACACATGGGTACAAAACCAGTTACACATAACACATGGGTACAAAACCTGTAGCGCACCAGTAACACATAACACATGGGTACAAAACCAGTAACACATAACACATGGGTACATAACCAGTAACACATAACACATGGGTACAAAACCAGTAACACATAACACATGGGTACAAAACCAGTAACACATAACACATGGGTACATAACCAGTAACACATAACACATGGGTACAAAACCAGTAACACATAGCATATGGGTACAAAACCTGTAGTGCACCAGTAACACATAACACATGGGTACAAAACCCGTAACACATAGCACAAGTACTTACAAAATAAACCATTCCCCCCGACACGGACATGAGGGAAAATATACAACATGTTATTAGGGAATTGAAACCAGGTGAGTGTGAAAACAAGACAAAACAAATGGAAGATGAAAATGGATCGGCGATGGCTAGAAGACCGGTGACGTCGACCGCCGAACACCGCCCGAACAAGGAGAGGAACCGACTTCGGAAGAAGTCGTGACATTGTGCTTTTTAGAACTGATTGAAAGTTCTACATTTCTTTCAACCCATCATGCACCTTGCCAACCGTCAGAGTGGATGTCATTCAAGTGAAACGCTTCTTGTACACTGCCTGCACTGAATCTGTAATGATACTTAGAAACCTGGTTAAGGCTTCCCTTGTTAAGATGTCTCCATTTGGCTACAATGGTTTGAATCCCAGAGCCGATTAGGTGATAAATCTGCCGATGTGTCCCTGAGAAACCTGGTTAAGGCTTCCCTTGTTAAGATGTCTCCATTTGGCTACAATGGTTTGAATCCCCGAGCCGATTAGGTGATAAATCTGCCGATGTGTCCCTGAGAAACCTGGTTAAGATGTCTCCATTTGGCTACAATGGTTTGAATCCCCGAGCCGATTAGGTGATAAATCTGCCGATGCGTCCCTGAGAAAGGCCCTTAAAATGATCCGCCCTTTTCTTGCTATTTTTGCTTAAAATTACATACCCAAATGTAACTGCATTTAGCTCAGGCCCTGAAGCATATCATTGCATTTCATGTACCATTTGAAAGGAAACACTTTGAAGTTTGTGGAAATGTGGAAGGAATGTTGGAGAATATAACACAATAGATCTGGTAGAAGATAATACAAAGATAAAACCAACCGTTCTTTTGTATTTTTTGTACCATCATCTTTGAAATGCAAAAGAAAGGCCATAATGTATTATTCCATCCCAGGTGCAATTTACATGTTGGCCACTAGATGGCAGCAGTGTATGTGCAAGGTTTATACTGATCCGTTTGTTTCAAATGTGCCTAATTAGTTTATTAATAACTTTTCATGTTCAAAACTCTGCACTCTTCTCAAACAATAGCATGGTATTCTTTCACTGTAATAGTTACAGTACATTGGACACTGCCATTTTATTTAATGTTATTGAACCAGTGTTTTATTTAATGTTATTGAACCAGTGTATTATTTAATGTTATTGAACCAGTGTTTTTTGTTATTTAATCTTATTGAACCAGTGTATTATGTAATGTTATTGAACCAGTGTATTATGTAATGTTATTGAACCAGTGTATTATTTAATGTTATTGAACCAGTGTATTATGTAATGTTATTGAACCAGTGTATTATTTAATGTTATTGAACCAGTGTGTTATTTAATCTTATTGAACCAGTGCGTTATTTAATCTTATTGAACCAGTGTAATTTGTCGAGGAATTGATTGAACTGCTTGTACCACAATGGACAGGTAAAACCAAGGTTACACATCAACTCTGAACAAGATGGAAGAAATAGGTGCATTTACATGAAGTAATATTTCATACTCAACTGAACTTTGGCCTTTACAGGGACTTGAGTCAATGACTTTTAATCACTTGAAGTCATTTGTTGACGTTGATCCAATGATTAATTGAACCCTGTAATACAGAGTGTTGATTCATTGGTTGCACCTTCACTGGGGAGAACAGGCTCGTTCTAATGACTGGAACGGAATAGGTGGAACGGTAACAAATACATCAAGCAGGTGTGTGATGCCATTCCATTTGCTCCGTTCCGGACATTATGATGAGCCATCCCCTCTCAGCAGCCTCCTGTTGTATACAATGGGAGCTGTTCAATATGTCAGAGCTTTAGACTTATAGTCCTTGAACTAAGACACACGGTATCTGTACCTTTCAATGTGAACTTCAAACCGCTTCAATTGCTAATAAAATTGCACAAGCATTTCGCTAAACTCGCAATAACATCTGTTGAACCATGTGACCAATAAAAGTTGATTTGATAAGAGTCTTATCTGACAGCAGCTACAATATGAATGTATTGACCCTGCTCTCAGAGTCACTATGTCTAACTGTAACAGTCTTGTGGTACAGCAGTAATAACAAGCACAACATATTTCAATAATAGATAATAGATAAAAGACAATAGATAATAGATAATAGCTACAATATGCAGTATGATTGTGTGTCACCTACAGTCACCATGTTTAAACTGTAACAGTTTAGTCTTCAGTACTATAGTAATACCAGTTGCTGTGTGTGTTGGTAGAGTTGTAGCAACCACTCAGATGCAGCCTGTGGACGCCAGGAAAGCCTTCCCCTGCTTTGATGAACCTGCCATGAAGGCCGTGTTCCACATGACCCTCCTCCACGCACACGGAACAGTGGCTCTGGCCAATGGCATGAATCTAGGTAAACATGGAACCCTGATCTCTGGCCAATGGCATGCATCTAGGTAAGCATGGAACCCTGGCTCTGGCCAATTGCATGCATCTAGGTAAGCATGGAACCCTGGCTCTGGCCAATGGCATGAATCTAGGTAAACATGGTACCCTGATCTCTGTCCAATGGCATGAATCTAGGTAAGCATGGAACCCTGGCTCTGGCCAATGGCATGAATCTATGTAAGCATGGAACCCTGATCTCTGGCCAATGGCATTAATCTAGGTAAGCATGGAACCCTGATCTCTGTCCAATGGCATTAATCTAGGTAAGCATGGAACCCTGGCTCTGGCCAATGGCATGAATCTAGGTAAGCATGGAACCCTGATCTCTGGCCAATGGCATGAATCTAGGTAAGCGTGGAACCCTGATCTCTGGCCAATGGCATGAATCTCGGTAAGCATGGAACCCTGGCCAATGGCATGAATCTAGGTAAGCATGGAACCCTGATTTCTGGCCAATGGCATTTACATTTTACATTTACATTTACGTCATTTAGCAGACGCTCTTATCCAGAGCGATTTACAAATTGGTGCATTCACCTTATGACATCCAGTGGAACAGCCACTTTACAATAGTGCATCTAAATATTTTAAGGGGGGGGGGGTGAGAAGGATTACTTTATCCTATCCTAGGTATTCCTTAAAGAGGTGGGGTTTCAGGTGTCTCCGGAAGGTGGTGATTGACTCCGCTGTCCTGGCGTCGTGAGGGAGTTTGTTCCACCATTGGGGAGCCAGAGCAGCGAACAGTTTTGACTGGGCTGAGCGGGAACTGTACTTCCTCAGTGGTAGGGAGGCGAGCAGGCCAGAGGTGGATGAACGTAGTGCCCTTATTTGGGTGTAGGGCCTGATCAGAGCCTGGAGGTACTGAGGTGCCGTTCCCCTCACAGCTCCGTAGGCAAGCACCATGGTCTTGTAGCGGATGCGAGCTTCAACTGGAAGCCAGTGGAGAGAGCGGAGGAGCGGGGTGATGTGAGAGAACTTGGGAAGGTTGAACACTAGACGGGCTGCGGCGTTCTGGATGAGTTGTAGGGGTTTAATGGCACAGGCAGGGAGCCCAGCCAACAGCGAGTTGCAGTAATCCAGACGGGAGATGACAAGTGCCTGGATTAGGACCTGCGCCGCTTCCTGTGTGAGGCAGGGTCGTACTCTGCGGATGTTGTAGAGCATGAACCTACAGGAACGGGCCACCGCCTTGATGTTAGTTGAGAACGACAGGGTGTTGTCCAGGATCACGCCAAGGTTCTTAGCACTCTGGGAGGAGGACACAATGGAGTTGTCAACCGTGATGGCGAGATCATGGAACGGGCAGTCCTTCCCCGGGAGGAAGAGCAGCTCCGTCTTGCCGAAGTTCAGCTTGAGGTGGTGATCCGTCATCCACACTGATATGTCTGCCAGACATGCAGAGATGCGATTCGCCACCTGGTCATCAGAAGGGGGAAAGGAGAAGATTAATTGTGTGTCGTCTGCATAGCAATGATAGGAGAGACCATGTGAGGTTATGACAGAGCCAAGTGACTTGGTGTATAGCGAGAATAGGAGAGGGCCTAGAACAGAGCCCTGGGGGACACCAGTAGTGAGAGCGCGTGGTGAGGAGACAGATTCTCGCCACGTCACCTGGTAGGAGCAAATACAGAAAGAGGGAGAGCTCGTGGGAGGAAACAGCAAAGACAGAAAGAGGGAGAGCTAGTGGGAGGATACAGCAAGGAGAGAAAGAGGGCATGAATCTAGGTAAGCGTGGAACCCTGATCTCTGGCCAATGGCATGAATCTAGGTAAACATGGAACCCTGGCCAATGGCATGAATCTAGGTAAGCATGGAACCCTGATTTCTGGCCAATGGCATGAATCTAGGTAAGCGTGGAACCCTGATCTCTGGCCAATGGCATGCATCTAGGTAAGCATGGAACCCTGGCTCTGGCCAATTGCATGCATCTAGGTAAGCATGGAACCCTGGCTCTGGCCAATGGCATGAATCTAGGTAAACATGGTACCCTGATCTCTGTCCAATGGCATGAATCTAGGTAAGCATGGAACCCTGGCTCTGGCCAATGGCATGAATCTAGGTAAGCATGGAACCCTGATCTCTGGCCAATGGCATTAATCTAGGTAAGCATGGAACCCTGATCTCTGTCCAATGGCATTAATCTAGGTAAGCATGGAACCCTGGCTCTGGCCAATGGCATGAATCTAGGTAAGCATGGAACCCTGATCTCTGGCCAATGGCATGAATCTAGGTAAGCATGGAACCCTGATCTCTGGCCAATGGCATGAATCTAGGTAAGCATGGAACCCTGGCCAATGGCATGAATCTAGGTAAGCATGGAACCCTGATTTCTGGCCAATGGCATTATCTAGGTAAACATGGAATCCTGATCTCTGGCCAATGGCATGAATCTAGGTAAGCATGGTACCCTGATCTCTGGCCAATGGTATGCATCTAGGTAAGCATGGAATCCTGATTCTGGCCAATGGCATGAATCTAGGTAAACATGGTACCCTGGCTCTGGCCAATGGCATGCATCTAGGTAAGCATGGAATCCTGATTCTGGCCAATGGCATGAATCTAGGTAAACATGGTATCCTGATTCTGGCCAATGGCATGCATCTAGGTAAACATGGTACCCTGATCTCTGGCCAATGGCATGAATCTAGGTAAGCATGGAATCCTGATTCTGGCCAATGGCATGAATCTAGGTAAGCATGGTACCCTGATCTCTGGCCAATGGCATGAATCTAGGTAAGCATGGAATCCTGATTCTGGCCAATGGTATGAATCTAGGTAAGCATGGAATCCTGATTCTGGCCAATGGCATGAATCTAGGTAAGCATGGTACCCTGATCTCTGGCCAATGGTATGAATCTAGGTAAACATGGTACCCTGATCTCTGGCCAATGGTATGAATCTAGGTAAGCATGGTACCCTGATCTCTGGCCAATGGTATGCATCTAGGTAAGCATGGTACCCTGATCTCTGGCCAATGGTATGAATCTAGGTAAGCATGGTACCCTGATCTCTGGCCAATGGTATGAATCTAGGTAAACATGGTACCCTGATCTCTGGCCAATGGTATGAATCTAGGTAAGCATGGTACCCTGATCTCTGGCCAATGGTATGAATCTAGGTAAACATGGAACCCTGATCTCTGGCCAATGGTATGAATCTATGTATGTGTGTTGACGGCTGCTTCTAAGTCCAAGGGGGATGGGATCTGTGATCTGTGATCTGTTTCCTAAATTATAGTTAGAGAGTTTAATGCTACAATCTGCTTAAATTGACCTCTCGCGCGCCTGAGAGAACAAGTTCTGCCAAACTCTCAAGAACTGTGAAGAAAAAACTAGCATTTAATTTTTTGGGGGGAACATTTTCAGAGTAAGCTGCTACACTCTGATATGAGATAAATCATACAAATCTCCTTTATAGCCGTATCCATTGCTGTACTCGATTGATTATATACCAACTTCTGCAACCTTATATAAGTCTATGGTAGAACCTCAGAGTGTTGATGTTGTCACGGTAGGGATCTGAACTCCTGTTGCTGGGGAAACCAACGTGTTGTCACGGTAGGGATCTGAACTCCTGTTGCTGGGGAAACCAACGTGTTGTCACGGTAGGGATCTGAACTCCTGTTGCTGGGGAAACCAACGTGTTGTCACGGTAGGGATCTGAACTCCTGTTGCTGGGGAAACCAACGTGTTGTCACGGTAGGGATCTGAACTCCTGTTGCTGGGGAAACCAACGTGTTTTCACGGTAGGGATCTGAACTCCTGTTGCTGGGGAAACCAACGTGTTGTCACGGTAGGGATCTGAACTCCTGTTGCTGGGGAAACCAACGTGTTGTCACGGTAGGAATCTGAACTCCTGTTGCTGGGGAAACTAACATGTTGTCACGGTAGGGATCTGAACTCCTGTTGCTGGGGAAACCAACGTGTTTTCACAGTAGGTGTCTGAACTCCTGTTGCTGGGGAAACCAACGTGTTGTCACGGTAGGAATCTGAACTCCTGTTGCTGGGGAAACTATCATGTTGTCACGGTAGGGATCTGAACTCCTGTTGCTGGGGAAACCAACGTGTTTTCACGGTAGGTGTCTGAACTCCTGTTGCTGGGGAAACCAACGTGTTGTCACGGTAGGGATCTGAACTCCTGTTGCTGGGGAAACCAACATGTTGTCACGGTAGGGATCTGAACTCCTGTTGCTGGGGAAACCAACGTGTTGTCACGGTAGGGATCTGAACTCCTGTTGCTGGGGAAACCAACGTGTTGTCACGGTAGGTGTCTGAACTCCTGTTGCTGGGGAAACCAATATGTTGTCACGGTAGGGGTCTGAACTCCTGTTGCTGGGGAAACCAACGTGTTGTCACGGTAGGGATCTGATCTCCTGTTGCTGGGGAAACCAATGTGTTTTCACGGTAGGGATCTGAACTCCTGTTGCTGGGGAAACCAATATGTTGTCACGGTAGGGATCTGAACTCCTGTTGCTGGGGAAACCAACATGTTGTCACGGTAGGGATCTGAACTCCTGTTGCTGGGGAAACCAATGTGTTGTCTCTGCTACGCTCACTAACCTGTATCACTCTCTGCACCTGTAGCCTCAGTCAATGTCACTGTCAACGGCCAGGCTGTTACTCGGACCAGCTTCCAACCCACACCCCTCATGTCAACCTACCTACTCGCCTTTGTCGTCAGTGAGTTCGGTTTCATCCAGTCACCAGAAGGGGAAAAAGTTTTGGTACATATTTTTATTTTATTAATCTGCTCTTGTTCTTATTTGTCTGCGTTAGCTGCTCTGGGATTAAGTTTCCCCTAGGTACAGATCTATGATCAGTTTCCCTCCCCCAAACCTTACTTCAGTTATCCCAGAACTAAAATGTTGCATAATTTGGTCAGGTGTCTATGTAGTCTGTTCACGAGAGATTACCCAAATCCTAACCTTAAAGGGATACTGCTCTTGGAAAGTAGATTAAGGGCCTCATTGTCAAACTGATCCCAGGTCAGCATCTCCAGGGGGACCTTGGAAAGTAGATAAAGGGCCTCATTGCCAAACTGATCCCAGATCAGCGTCTCTAGGGGCAACTTCAGTATACTCTGACTCCAGGATGAGGGAGACATTATTGGTTTGTTTCTCTGTGATGCCCTCTGTCGGTCTCTACAGGTCAGTACAGATAGTAAAGATCAGGGGCCTCATTTATAAAACGGACCGGATCAATTCTGATCTTAGGTATGACTGACTCAGAAAACCACATATAAGTAGTTATTATAAAACCTTACTTTGGGGTTGAAATGGTCATATCTCTACTCAGAGTCGAGACTTGACGTTGAAATGGTCAGTGATTGTCCTGCTGGTTGTGCGTGGCTATTCTTTCTCCTACAGTTTAAGGTCAGACCATTTCCTTCCCCTTCAGTTTAAGGTCAGACCATTTCTTTCTCCTACAGTTTAAGGTCAGACCATTTCCTTCCCCTACAGTTTAAGGTCAGACCATTTCTTTCTCCTACAGTTTAAGGTCAGACCATTTCTTTCCCTTTCAGTTTAAGGTCAGACCATTTCTTTCCCCTACAGTTTAAGGTCAGACCATTTATTTCCCTTTCAGTTTAAGGTCAGACCATTTCTTTCCCCTACAGTTTAAGGTCAGTTTAGTTTAAGGTCAGACCATTTCTTTCCCCTACAGTTTAAGGTCAGACCATTTCTTTCCCCTACAGTTTAAGGTCAGACCATTTCTTTCCCATTTCTTTCAGTTTAAGGTCAGACCATTTCTTTCCCCTTTCAGTTTAAGGTCAGACCATTTCTTTCCCTTTCAGTTTAAGGTCAGACCATTTCTTTCCCTTTCAGTTTAAGGTCAGACCATTTCTTTCCCTTTCAGTTTAAGGTCAGACCATTTATTTCCCTTTCAGTTTAAGGTCAGACCATTTCTTTCCCTTTCAGTTTAAGGTCAGACCATTTCTTTCCCCTAGTTTAAGGTCAGACCATTTCTTTCCCTTTCAGTTTAAGGTCAGACCATTTATCTTTCCCTTGCAGTTTAAGGTCAGACCATTTCTTTCCCTTGCAGTTTAAGGTCAGACCATTTGGGGCCCAGGGTCAGTTTAAGGTCAGACCATTTCTTTCCCTTTCAGTTTAAGGTCAGACCATTTCTTTCCCCAGTTTAAGGTCAGACCATTTCTTTCCCCTGTTTAACAGACCATTTCTTTCCCCACAGTTTAAGGTCAGACCATTTCTTTGTTCAGTTTAACTGTCAGACCATTTATCTCCCCTACAGTTTAAAGTCAGACCATTTATCTCCCCTACAGTTTAAGGTCAGACCATTTATCTCCCCTACAGTTTAAGGTCAGACCATTTCTTTCCCCCTACAGTTCAAATCAAATCAAATCAAATTTTATTTGTCACATACACATGGTTAGCAGATGTTAATGCAAGTGTCTTGCTTGTGCTTCTAGTTCCGACAATGCAGTGATAACCAACAAGTAATCTAACTAACAATTCCAAAACTACTGTCTTATACACAGTGTAATGGGATAAGGAATATGTACATAAGGATATATGAATGAGTGATGGTACAGAGCAGCATACAGTAGATGGTATCGAGTACAGTATATACATATGAGATGAGTATGTAGACAAGTAAACAAAGTGGCATAGTTAAAGTGGCTAGTGATACATGTATTACAT
The DNA here is from genome assembly GCF_021184085.1 of Oncorhynchus gorbuscha. Classification (NCBI taxonomy): domain Eukaryota; kingdom Metazoa; phylum Chordata; class Actinopteri; order Salmoniformes; family Salmonidae; genus Oncorhynchus; species Oncorhynchus gorbuscha. The sequence continues at coordinate 991,157 of NC_060177.1, forward strand.
GAGGATACAGTAGATGATATAGAGTACAGTATGTACGTATGCATATGAGATGAATAATGTAGGGTAAGTAACATTATATAAGGTAGCATTGTTTAAAGTGGCTAGTGATATATTTACATCATTTCCCATCAATTCCCATTATTAAAATGGCTGGCGTTGGGTCAGTGTCAATGACAGTGTGTTGGCAGCAGCCACTCAATGTTAGTGGTGGCTATTTAACAGTCTGATGGCCTTGAGATAGAAGCTGTTTTTCAGTCTCTCGGTCCCAGCTTTGATGCACCTGTACTGACCTCGCCTTCTGGATGATAGCTATGAACAGGCAGTGGTTCGGGATGTCCTTGATGATCTTTATGGCCTTCCTGTAACAACGGGTGCTGTAGGTGTCCTGGAGGGCAGGTAGTTTGCCCCCGGTGATGCGTATAAATGCAGTCCTCCTACCCTCTGGATGCCTTATAAATGAGGGCGGAGCAGTTGGTACCAGGCGGTGATAAAGCCCCCAGGATGCTCTCGATGTGCATCTGTAAATTTGAGTGCTTTTGGGACAGGATGTTTTATAAATGAGCCCCTTGACAGGATGCTTTTTAAATGAGGTCCCAGGGTACAGGATGTTTTACCAATGAGTTTGTCTGTGATGTGTATGCAGGAACTTTTAAAATGCTACCCTCTCCACTACTGTTCCATCGATGTGGATAAATGAGTTCCCAGGGTGCTGTTTCCTTAAGTCCACAATCATCTCCTTATTTTGTTGATTTGAGTGTGAGGTTATTTTCCTGACACCACACTCCGAGGGCCCTCACCTCCTCCCTGTAGGCCGTCTGCGACGTTGTTGGTAATCAAGCCTACCACTGTTGTGTCAGAAACTTGATGATTGAGTTGGAGGCGTGCGTGGAACGCAGTCAATTGAACAGGGAGTACAGGAGAGGGCTCAGAAAAGCAAAAAAATGGGGCCCCCGTGTTGAGGATCAGCAGGAGATGTTGTTGCCTACCCTCACCACCTGGGGGCGGCCCGTCAGGAAGTCCAGTAACCAGTTGCACAGGGCGGGGTCGAGGCCCAGGGTCTCGAGCTTGATGACAGCTTGAGGGTACTATGGTGTTGAATGCCGAGCTGTATAAATGAACAAATTCTCACATAGGTATTCCTTTTGTCCAGGTGGGTTAGGGCAGTGTGCAGTGTGGTTGAATTGCATCGTCTGGGACCTATTTTCCTAAGCAAATTGGAGTGGGTCTAGGGTGTCAGGTAGGGTGGAGGGATATGGTCCTGATGTTTGAAAGCACTTCATGATGACGGAAGTGAGTGCTCCAACTTCAGCGGTAGTTTTAGCTCAGTTACCTTAGCTCAACAGGAACAATGGTGGCCCTCTTGAAGCATGTGGGAACAGCAGACTGGTATAGGGATTGGCTTGAATATGTCCGTGAACACACCGGCCAGCTGGTCTGCGCATGCTCTGATGGGTGGCTGGGGATGCCATCTGGGCCTGCAGCCTTGAACTGAGGGTTAACACGTTTAAATGTCTTACTCACCTCGGCTGCAGTGAAGGAGAGACCTGTTTTTGTTGCAGGCCGGTCAGGGGCACTGTATTGTCCTCAAAGCGGGCAAAAAAGTTATTTAGTCTGCCTGGGAGCAAGACATCCTGGTCCGTGACTGGGCTGGGTTCCTTCTTGTAGTCAAAACGTGATTGACTGTGAGACCCTGCCATGCCTCTTTGTCTGAGCCATTGAATTGAGATTTCCACTTTGTCTCTGTACTGACGCTTAGCTTGTTTAATAGCCTTGCGGAGGGAATAGCTGCATTGTTTATATTCGGACATGTTACCAGACACCTTGCCCTGATTAAAAGCAGTGGTTCGCGCTTTGTTTCATGGAATGCTGCCATCAATCCATTTGATTTCTGGTTTGGGAATGTTTTTATGTTGGTCTGGAAGGACATCTTTGCACGTTCTAATGAACTCAGACACCTCAGCGTATTTCAATATTTCCATCTGATTCAAGGTCGGAACATGTCCCAGTCCACGTGATGGAAGCAGTCTTGGAGTGTAGAGTCAGCTTGTTCTGACCAGCGTTGGACAGACCTCAGCGTGGGAGCCTCTTGTTTTAATTTCTGCCTGTAGGCAGGGCAGTTGGAGTCGTGGTCAGCTTTTCCGAAGGAGGCGGGGCAGGGCCTTATATGCGTCGTTTGGAAGTTAGAGTAACAATGATCCAAGGTTTTACCAGCCCTGGTTGCGCAATCGATATGCTGATAAAATCTAGGGAGTCTTGTTTTCAGATTAGCTTTGTTAAAATCCCCAGCTACAATGAATGCAGCCTCCGGATAAATGGTTTCCAGTTTGCAAAGAGTTAAATAAAGTTAGTTCAGAGCCATCGATGTGTCTGCTTGGGGGACCCCCATACAGCTGTGATTATAATCGAAGGAATTCTCTTAGAAGATAATGCCCTCTACATTTGATTGTGAGGAATTCTAAATCAGGTGAACAGAAGGATTTGAGTTCCTGTATGTTTCCTTCATCACACCATGTCTGTAGTCATGAGGCATACGCCCCCGCCACTCTTCTTACCAGAGAGATGTATGTTTCTGTCGGCGCGATGCGTGGAGAAACCCGTTGGCTGCACCGCCCTGGATAGCGTTTTCCCAGTAAGCCATGTTTCCGTAAAGCAGAGAATGTTGCAGTCTCTGATGTCCCTCTGGAATGCCACCCTTGCTCGGATTTCATCAACCTTGTTGTCAGAGACTGGACATTGGCAAGAAGAATGCTGGGAAGTGGTGCGCGATGGTCTCCGGAGTCTGACCAGAACACCGACTTTCCCTCTTTTTCGGAGTCGTTTCCTTGGGTCAGCTGCATGGATCCAATCCGTCTGTCCTGTTTGTAAGGCAGAACACAGGATGTCTCGCCATATTCTTGGTGAACTGATGGTGAGTTGACGCTGATCTTATATTCAGTAGTTCTTCTCAGACTGTATGTAATGAAACCTAAGATGACCTGGGGTACTAATGTAAGAAATAACACGTAAAAAAAACAAAAAACTGCATAGTTTCCTAGAACGCGAAGCGAGGCGGCCATCTCAGTCAAGCGCCGGAAGTAAGTTTTACGGTCAGACCATTTCTTTCCCTTTCAGTTTAAGGTCAGACCATTTATCTCCCCTTTCAGTTTAAGGTCAGACCATTTATCTCCCCTTTCAGTTTAAGGTCAGACCATTTCATTCCCTTTCAGTTTAAGGTCAGACCATTTATTTCCCTTTCAGTTTAAGGTCAGACCATTTATCTCCCCTACAGTTTAAGGTCAGACCATTTCTTTCCCCTACAGTTTACGGTCAGACCTTTGCTTTCCCTTTCAGTTTAAGGTCAGACCATTTCTTTCCCCTTGCAGTTTAAGGTCAGACCATTTCTTTCCCTTGCAGTTTAAGGTCAGTTTGGGGCGGCAGGGTAGCCTAGTGGTTAGAGCGTTGGACTAGTAACCGGAAGGTTGCAAGTTCAAACCCCCGAGCTGACATGGTACAAATCTGTCGTTCTGCCCCTGAACAGGCAGTTAACCCACTGTTCTGGCCGTCATTGAAAATAAGAATTTGTTCTTAACTGACTTGCTGACCCCCCTGAACAGTTGCAGTTATCACTGTTCCTATTTTAATCCATGCCGTCAGTCCGAAAATAGGATGTTTTTGTGCTGGTCGAGGGCAGTTAAATCAGGTCTGGCAGCATAAAATACCAAAGGGCGATACAAAGACCATTTCTTTCCCCGGAAAACAAGGGGAGAAATTCTTTAAGGTTCTGACCATTTTTTCCCCTTTCAGAGCATGCATTCCCCTAAAATGGTGAGACCAAGTTACTTTTTGACCATGCATCCTCAAAAGACTGAGCAGGGATGAGGGAAAAGCAATGTCCTTCAGGATAAAAACATTAGACCATTCCTTATTCACATCAGACACAGTTCTGTCTTGCTGCCCCACCTCGTTCACTGCAGCAGTGACACACTCCCAAGATCTCTGTTTGGTTTGTTTGTCAACCCACTATTTAGTCCACCGAATAATATGTGTTGACTGTCTTCAATCTCCTCTACCATCGCCGTGATCTCGTCTTTCACAAAGTTAGCTTTTCTCTTTCGGTCCATGGCTATTCCTGATGTCTAAACTCTCATATGTTCTAGCATTCTATAAGGGGAAATCGGTGATTTGAAGTTAATTAGAGATTTATAGATCACAAGACCGTAAGTTACAAATGGGCTTCTTAGAACCTGCGTCCCAATTGTTTTTATTTCAATATCTTTTTGAATCCAACGTGAGTTCACTGTGAAATCATTTTAGACTAAGTTCAAGTATAAATCTAGTATAAAAGAACATGTTTTATAAATGAGGCCCCAGGGTTCAGTATGTTTTATAAACGAGGCCCCAGGGTACAGGATGTTCTATAAAGAGGCCCCAGGGTACAGGATGCTAGATGAGGCCCCAGGGTACGGATCAATTCATAAATGAGGCCCCAGGGTACAGGATGCTTTTATAAATAGCAGGCGGCCCCAGGGTACAGGATGTTTTTAAATGAGAGCCCCAGGGTACATTTTTAAAATTAGGTAGGGTCAAATGTTTTATAAATGAGGCCCCAGGTTAAGGATATAAATTTGCAGGCTATCAGGGTAGAGGATGCATGCATTTGGTATACATTTCTGCAACTGCGGCCCGAGAATTCTATCTTGACGGAAGATAAATGAGGCCATCAGAATTTTTGGATGTTTATAAATGAGCCAGGATTCAGGGTGTTTTATAATTGACATCAGGGTTAGCAGAGTGTGCTAAAATGCCCCAGGGTAAATGTTTTACAAACTGAGGGAGGGTACAGGCTTCTGATGTTGACATGCATAAAACCAAGATGTTTTATCACAGAGGTCAACAAATGAGGATGTTTTATAAATGGGGACATGCAGGGCCTGGATTTTTATCCAATCACCCCAGGGAACAGAGAAGTTTTATAAATGAGGCCCCAGGGTAAAGGCTTTTATCAAAACTGGTCGCCTAGGCGTTGGGGGCAGAGGATAAATGAGGAGCAGGATACAGGTTTCTGGGCATGGTAGAGGATATATTGAGGGCCCAGTGTACAGGATGTTTTATAAATGAGGTGCCAGGGTACAGGATGTTTTATAAATGAGGCCCCAGGGTACAGGATGTTTTATAGGATGTTTTTGTGCTAGGGTCTGGATAACCCGTGCCAGAACGGAGCATGCTTATCTAAAATGGTGATGAGGACAGGGGTATGCCCAGTGTACTGGAAATGTGGGTTGTAATGGGTGAGGGTACAGGTGTTTTATAAATGGGACAAGGGAGGTAACAGGATGTATGCAGAGTGGATCTAGGGGCTCCATTGTGAACTGAAACAATGATAACTAACCTGAACAACAGTATACAAGGCATATTGACATTTGGGAGGGACATACAGATGTTTTAGGCATACAGTAGTCACAGGTGTTGAATTGATAAAAGCTAGCTAAAAACAGTGGGCCCCAGGGTAATCAGGATAGCACAACAAATGAGCAGGTAAAATGTTTTTAACTGAGGCAACTGGGCCGACAGATAAAACAAACAAGAGGGCCCAGGGTACAGGATGTTTATAAATGAGGCCCCAGGGTACAGGATTTTTTATAAATGAGGGCCCAGGGTACAGGATGTTTTATAAATGAGGCTCCAGGATGGATGTTTTATAAATGAGGAGGCCCCAGGGTAGGGGCAGTCAGGATGTTTTATAAAGCGGGGGCTGGGCCCCAGGGTACAGGATGTTTTATAAATGAAAGGGTACAGGATGTTTTAAAATGAACAATGTTTTATAAATGAGCTTGTAGGGTAGTTAGATGTTTAGCGTCTGGAGGTTCTTGAGTGTGTTTTATAAATGAGGCCCCAGGGTAAAATGTTTTAAAATTAAGGGCCCAGTAACAGGATTTTTATAAATGAGGCCACAGGGTGGATGAGGCAATAAATGAGACCCCAGGGTACAGGGTGTTTTATAAATGAGGCCCCAGGGTACAGGATGTTTTATAAATGAGGCCCCAGGGTACAGGATGTTTTATAAATGAGGCCCCAGGGTACAGGATGTTTTATAAATGAGGCCCCAGGGTACAGGATGTTTTATAAATGAGGCCCCAGGGTACAGGATGTTTTATAAATGAGGCCCCAGGGTAAATGAGGCCCCAGGGTACAGGATGTTTTATAAATGAGGCCCCAGGGTACAGGGCCCCAGGGTACAGGATGTTTTATAAATGAGCCCCAGGGTACAGGATGTTTTATAAATGAGGCCCCAGGGTACAGGATGTTTTATAAATGAGGCCCCAGGGTACAGGATGTTTTATAAATGAGGCCCCAGGGTACAGGATGTTTTATAAATGAGGCCCCAGGGTACAGGATGTTTTATAAATGAGGCCCCAGGGTACAGGATGTTTTATAAATGAGGCCCCAGGGTACAGGATGTTTTATAAATGAGGCCCCAGGGTACAGGATGTTTTATAAATGAGGGCCCAGGGTACAGGATGTTTTATAAATGAGGCCCCAGGGTACAGGATGTTTTATAAATGAGGGCCCAGGGTACAGGATGTTTTATAAATGAGGGCCCAGGGTACAGGATGTTTTATAAATGAGGGCCCAGGGTACAGGATGTTTTATAAATGAGGGCCCAGGGTACAGGATGTTTATAAATGAGGCCCCAGGGTACAGGATTTTTTATAAATGAGGCAGGTACAGGATGTTTTATAAATGAGGGCCCAGGGTACAGGATGTTTTATAAATGAGGGCCCAGGGTACAGGATGTTTTATAAATGAGGGCCCAGGGTACAGGATGTTTTATAAATGAGGGCCCAGGGTACAGGATGTTTTATAAATGAGGCCCCAGGGTACAGGATGTTTTATAAATGAGGCCCCAGGGTACAGGATGTTTTATAAATGAGGCCCCAGGGTACAGGATGTTTTATAAATGAGGCCCAGGGTACAGGATGTTTTATAAATGAGGCCCCAGGGTACAGGATGTTTTATAAATGAGGGCCCAGGGTACAGGATGTTTTATAAATGAGGCCCAGGGTACAGGATGTTTTATAAATGAGGCCCCAGGGTACAGGATGTTTTATAAATGAGGCCCCAGGGTACAGGATGTTTTATAAATGAGGGCCCAGGGTACAGGATGTTTTATAAATGAGGCCCCAGGGTACAGGATGTTTTATAAATGAGGCCCCAGGGTACAGGATGTTTTATAAATGAGGGCCCAGGGTACAGGATGTTTTATAAATGAGGCCCCAGGGTACAGGATGTTTTATAAATGAGGGCCCAGGGTACAGGATGTTTTATAAATGAGGCCCCAGGGTACAGGATGTTTTATAAATGAGGGCCCAGGGTACAGGATGTTTTATAAATGAGGGCCCAGGGTACAGGATGTTTTATAAATGAGGGCCCAGGGTACAGGATGTTTTATAAATGAGGGCCCAGGGTACAGGATGTTTTATAAATGAGGCCCCAGGGTACAGGATGTTTATAAATGAGGCCCCAGGGTATGTTTTTATAAATGAGGCCCCAGGATGTTTTATAAATGAGGCTCCAGGATGTTTTTATAAATGAGGCCCCAGGGTACAGGATGTTTTATAAATGAGGCCCCAGGGTACAGGATGTTTTATAAATGAGGCCCCAGGGTACAGGATGTTTTATAAATGAGGCCCCAGGGTACAGGATGTTTTATAAATGAGGGCCCAGGGTACAGGATCTCATGACAGAAAACATGTCTATTTTCCAGATCAGGATTTGGGCTCGTAAACAGGCCATTGCTGAGGGCCAGGGAGATTACGCACTCGAAAAAACTGGGCCGATCCTGGAGTTCTTTGAAAACTACTACAGCTCAAGCTATCCTCTGACCAAATCAGGTAATACTTAAAGAGTAATACTCTTCCTCTCGGAATCCCTGTCTGTTGTTGAAGAGAGATTCCGAATGGCTCCCAAATGGCACCATATTCCCTTTGTAGTGACCCTACCTTTGACCAGGGCCCATAGGCCTCTAGGCTAAAGTACTGCACTATATAGGGAATAGGACACCATTTGAGACTCACCCCATTGTTAAGTGCTGTAATGGATATTTCAGCTCCTTTACTCTGTAGACCAGATAGCTCTGCCTGACTTCAGTGCTGGAGCCATGGAGAACTGGGGTCTGATCACCTACAGAGAGACAGCCCTGCTCTACAACCCTGCCAGCTCGTCCAATGGAGACAAAGAGTGGATCGCTACGGTCATCTCTCATGAACTGGCTCACATGGTCTGTATTACAATCAATACTATAATATACTGAGAGGCTGCAGCTGGCTGCCTGGTCTGTATTACAGTCAATACTATAATATACTGAGAGGCTGCTGCTGGCTGCCTGGTCTGTATTACAGTCAATACTATAATATACTGAGAGGCTGCTGCTGGCTGCCTGGTCTGTATTACAGTCAATACTATAATATACTGTGTCCTGTCCCTCTCCTCTCTGCACCCTGTGTCCTGTCCCTCTCCTCTCTGCACCCAGTGTCCTGTCCCTCTATGCCACTGGCTGAATAAGGTTTATATGTCCACAGTGGTTTGGTAACCTGGTGACCATGAAGTGGTGGAATGACCTGTGGCTCAACGAGGGCTTTGCCTCCTACGTCTCGTATCTTGGGGCCAACTCTGCTGAACCCACGTGGAACGTAGTGAGTCTTTCTTTTCATCATATCTGAGTGACTCCTAACTTGACTTGAGATAAAACATGTACATTACAACTTGAACTGTTGCACAGCTCTGCAAATATACCCTTCTCAAGGATTTAACCCACAAAGAAATCTGCTCTCCAAATTCCATCTGCCGGTACAAGTGAAAGGTTAAAAGCGAAGGCCTGATGTCTCCACAGACAGACCTAATAGTGCTGAAGGAGGTGCATGGGGCGATGTCTGTAGACGCGCTGGCCTCCTCTCACCCTCTCTCTGCTAAAGAGGAAGACATCATGAGGCCTGCACAGATCAGTGAACTGTTTGACACCATCACCTACAGCAAGGTATGCTTCTAATCACACCTCTTACTGGCAACCTACTGGCTTCACAACACAGCCCAGCATGCTACATTCACCTGGGTCAAAATCATCTGGGTCAGAATCACCTGGGTCAATTTCATCTGGGTCAGAATCACCTGGGTCAAAGTAATCTGGGTCAAAATCATCTGGGTCAAAGTCATCTGGGTCAGAATCACCTGGGTCAAAGTCATCTGTGTCAGAATCATCTGGGTCAAAGTCATCTGGGTCAAAGTCATCTGGGTCAAAGTCATCTGGGTCAAAGTCATCTGGGTTTTAGTCAACTTGAAATAAAATTATCAGAATTACTTTGAAATAGCAAATGTCACATGTCCTCAAGGAAATGTAATTATTTTCTGTCTGCATTTCTCTTAGGGATTTTGATTCGGGCGAGAGCGGCAGGCTGTACTGGGCCATGACAAGTCAGACGTTTTATTTCTTATATCCTGTGTTCTCTTCCTCCTAGGGAGCTGCAGTTCTGAGGATGCTGTCTGAGTTCTTGACAGAGCCGGTCTTTGCCCGAGGACTTAGTGTGAGTAATGTTTATGATTATGTACATGTCTAATTACTATATTCTGTTCCACATCATTTTGTTTAGATTTATATACACTGCTCAAAAAAATAAAGGGAACACTAAAATAACACATCCTAGATCTGAATGAATTAAATATTCTTATTAAATACTTTTTTTTACATAGTTGAATGTGCTGACAACAAAATCATGTGGAAATTGTCAATGGAAATCAAATGTATCAACCCATGGAGGTCTGGATTTGGATTCACACTCAAAATGGAAAACCACACTACAGGCTGATACAACTTTGATGTAATGTCTTTAAAACAAGTCAAAATTAGGCTCATTAGTGTGTGTGGCCTTCACGTGCCTGTATGACCTCCCTACAACGCCTGGGCATGCTCCTGATGAGGTGACGGATGGTCTCCTGAGGGATCTCCTCCCAGACCTGGACTAAAGCATCCGCCAACTCCTGTGGTGCAACGTGGCGTTGGTGGATGGAGCGAGACATGATGTCCCAGATGTGCTCAATTGGATTCAGGTCTGGGGAACGGGCCGGCCAGTCCATAGCATCAATGCCTTCCTCTTGCAGGAACTGCTGACACACTCCAGCCACATGAGGTCTAGCATTGTCTTGCATTAGGAGGAACCCAGGGCCAGCCGCACCAGCATATGGTCTCACAAGGGGTCTGAGGATCTCATCTCGGTACCTAATGGCAGTCAAGCTACCTCTGGCCAGCACATGGAGGGCTGTGCGGCCCCCCAGAGAAATGCCACCCCACACCATGACTGACCCACTGCCAAACCGGTCATGCTGGAGGATGTTGCAAGCAGCAGAACGTTCTCCACGACGTCTCCAGACTGTGTCATGTCTGTCACATGTGCTCAGTGTGAACCTGCTTTCATCTGTGAAGAGCACAGGGCGCCAGTGGTGAATTTTGCCAATCTTGGTGTTCTCTGGCAAATGTCAAACGTCCTGCACGGTGTTGGGCTGTAAGCACAACCCCCACCTGTGGACATCGGGCCCTCATACCACCCTCATGGAGTCTGTTTCTGACCGTTTGAGCAGAAACATGCACATTTGTGGCCTGCTGGAGGTCATTTTGCAGGGCTCTTGCAGTGCTTCTCTTGCTCCTCCTTGCTCAAAGGTGGAGGTAGCGGTCCTGCTGCTGGGTTGTTGCCCTCCTACGGCCTCCTCCACGTCTCCTGATGTACTGGCCTGTCTCCTGGTAGCGCCTCCATGCTCTGGACACTACGCTGACAGACACAGCAAACCTTTTTGCCACAGCTCGCATTGATGTGCCATCCAGGATGAGCTGCAGTACCTGAGCCACTTGTGTTGGTTGTAGACTCCGTCTCATGCTACCACTAGAGTGAAAGCACCGCCAGCATTCAAAAGCGACCAAAACATCAGCCAGGAAGCATAGGAACTGAGAAGTGGTCTGTGGTTACCCCCTGCAGAACCACTCCTTTATTGGGAGTGTCTTGCTAATTGCCTATAATTTCCACCTGTTGTCTATTCCATTTGCAGCATGTGAAATGTATTGTCAATCAGTGTTGCTTCCTAAGTGGACAGTTTGATTTCACAGAAGTGTGATTGACTTGGAGTTACATTGTGTTGTGTTCCCTTTATTTTTTTGAGCAGTATATATATATATATATATATATATATATATATATATATATATATATATATATATATATATATAATATATATATATATGAGTGACACATATAAAAGTGAGAACTTACAGTTATGAATATAACTACTGCTCCCTGAAGGAGGGAACGAGGTATAACATGCTATGGGGAGTCAACGACCAATCACATTCACCTGAAGAAAACTAAAAACACACCCAATGGGCCAATGAATGTAGAGCCCGCCCTCAGAAGCCACACCTTCCTGGCTATGACACCGGAGCTCGCAATCATTTCAAATCAAATCCAAATCAAATTTTATTGATCCATACACATATTTAGCTTCTGGGCAGATTCCTCATTGCTCGCTGGGTACTCTCTCCCCACTAACAGACAGCTAAGTCGGAGCCTAATCCAGTAGTCTTTGTAAATTGTGTGACACGGTCTCCTTCAGGCGAGCTGAAGAGCGAAGACTTGAGGTAATGAACGTTATAGCCAGGAAGGTGGGCTTCCTAGGGCAGGCTTTGCATTCATTGTCCCATTGGGCATGTCTTTGTTTTCTTCAGGTGAATGTGATTGGTCGTTCACTCCTGTCATCTCAGACCGCTGTGCCACTCGGGAGCCCCATGGCACTGCATCTCAGCGCTAGGTTCAAATCCAGGCTGTATCACAACTGGCTGTGATTGAGAGTACCATAGGGCGGAGTACAATTGGCCCAGCGTCATCCGGGTTTGGCCTGTGTGTAGGCCGTC
>NC_060177.1:1013085-1028192 GCF_021184085.1 Oncorhynchus gorbuscha
GTAGTGCACTACATAGGGAATAGGGCCCTGGTCTAAAGTAGTGCACTACATAGGGAATAGGGCCCTGGTCTAAAGTAGTGCACTATATAAGGAATATGGGCCTGGTCTAAAGTAGTGCACTATATAGGGAATAGGGTTCCATAGGGCTCAGGTCTAAAGTAGTGCACTATATAGGGAATATGGTCCAATTGGGACGTAATAAAGAAATCTGTTGGCTCTATGATGTGAAGGATAATAATTTATTTCCTGATTCTTTCAAATACAGCCACCCATCTACCAATGAAATCTTTGGGATCTGATTGGATGTTGGCCAATACCAAGGTTTCTGGATTCTTCAGGGTCAACTATGACATGAGTAACTGGGACCGGCTCCTCACCCAGCTCAGCGCAGACCATGAGGTATCAGTCCATAAGATAATGTCCTCCTCACCCAGCTCAGCACAGACCATGAGGTATCAGTCCATAAGATAATGTCCTCCTCACCCAGCTCAGCACAGACCATGAGGTATCAGTCCATATGATAATGTCCTCCTCACCCAGCTCAGCACAGACCATGAGGTAACAGTCCATATGATAATGTCCTCCTCACCCAGCTCAGCACAGACCATGAGGTAACAGTCCATAAGATAATGACCTCCTCACCCAGCTCAGCACAGACCATGAGGTATCAGTCCATAAGATAATGTCCTCCTCACCCAGCTCAGCACAGACCATGAGGTATCAGTCCATAAGATAATGTCCTCCTCACCCAGCTCAGCACAGACCATGAGGTAACAGTCCATATGATAATGACCTCCTCACCCAGCTCAGCACAGACCATGAGGTATCAGTCCATATGATAATGTCCTCCTCACCCAGCTCAGCACAGACCATGAGGTATCAGTCCATATGATAATGATGCTTTCTAACCTGCTAAATTACTATGTCCCAGGAAGACCAGCACAAAGCCTGCTGACTGTCCCAATATGGAAACCAGACATATTTCAATGTCCCTGTGTTTATATTCAGGTCATTCCAGTGATCAACAGAGCCCAGGTTGTGGATGATGCTTTTAACCTGGCTAGGTGAGTCCTCTCCCACACAGCTTAGTCTTCTGTCTATATTCTGTCTGTATGTAGACTACCTGTAAAGTCCTCTGTCTATATGTAAACTACCTGTAAAGTCCTCTTTATGTAGACTACCTGTAAAGTCCTCTGTCTATATGTAAACTACCTGTAAATTCCTCTGTCTATATTCTGTCTGTATGTAAACTACCTGTAAATTCCTCTGTCTATATTCATTTATTCTGTCTGTATGTAGACTACCTGTAAATTCCTCTGTCTATATTCAGTCTGTATGTAAACTATCTGTAAAGTCCTCTGTCTATATTCTGTCTGTATGTAAACTACCTGTAAAGTCCTCTATCTGTATTCTGTCTGTATGTAAACTACCTGTAAAGTCCTCTGTCTGTATGTATACTACCTGTAAAGTCCTCTGTCTGTATGTAGACTACCTGTAAAGTCCTCTGTCTATATTCTGTCTATATGTAAACTACCTGTAAAGTCCTCTGTCTATATGTAGACTACCTGTAAAGTCCTCAGTCTATATGTAGACTACCTGTAAAGTCCTCTGTCTATATGTAAACTACCTGTAAAGTCCTCTGTCTATATGTAGACTACCTGTAAAGTCCTCAGTCTATATGTAGACTACCTGTAAAGTCCTCTGTCTATATGTAAACTACCTGTAAAGTCCTCTGTCTATATGTAGACTACCTGTAAAGTCTTCTGTCTATATGTAAACTACCTGTAAAGTCCTCTATCTATATGTAAACTACCTGTAAAGTCCTCTGTCTATATTTTGTCTATATGTAGACTACCTGTAAAGTCCTCTGTCTATATGCTGTCTGTATGTAAACTACCTGTAAAGTCCTCTGTCTGTATGTAAACTACCTGTAAAGTCCTCTGTCTGTATGTAGACTACCTGTAAAGTCCTCTGTCTATATGTAAACTACCTGTAAAGTCCTCTATCTATATGTAAACTATCTGTAAAGTCCTCTGTCTATATTCTGTCTATATGTAGACTACCTGTAAAGTCCTCTGTCTATATGCTGTCTGTATGTAAACTACCTGTAAAGTCCTCTGTCTGTATGTAAACTACCTCTAAAGTCCTCTGTCTATATGTAAACTACCTGTAAAGTCCTCTGTCTGTATGTAGACTACCTGTAAAGTCCTCTGTCTATATGTAAACTACCTGTAAAGTCCTCTGTCTGTATGTAAACTACCTCTAAAGTCCTCTGTCTATATGTAAACTACCTGTAAAGTCCTCTGTCTATATGTAAACTACCTGTAAAGTCCTCTGTCTATATGTAAACTACCTGTAAAGTCCTCTGTCTGTATGTAAACTACCTCTAAAGTCCTCTGTCTATATGTAAACTACCTGTAAAGTCCTCTGTCTATATGTAAACTACCTGTAAAGTCCTATGTCTATATGTAGACTACCTGTAAAGTCCTCTGTCTATATGTAAACTACCTGTAAAGTCCTCTGTCTGTATGTAGACTACCTGTAAAGTCCTCTGTCTATATGTAGACTACCTGTAAAGTCCTCTGTCTATATGTAAACTACCTGTAAAGTCCTCTGTCTGTATGTAAACTACCTCTAAAGTCCTCTGTCTGTATGTAAACTACCTCTAAAGTCCTCTGTCTATATGTAAACTACCTGTAAAGTCCTCTGTCTGTATGTAAACTACCTCTAAAGTCCTCTGTCTATATGTAAACTACCTGTAAAGTCCTCTGTCTGTATGTAAACTACCTCTAAAGTCCTCTGTCTATATGTAAACTACCTGTAAAGTCCTCTGTCTATATGCTGTCTGTTGCTGTCAGTACCATTTCAGCAGGTGTAATTCCTGGTTGATACCATTGTAGTTGAAGAATAAAGGTGTTTGTGATGTTTTTCTGTCTTGGTCCACGTCAGGGCGAGGATAGTCAGCACTATACTGGCTCTGAGAACCACCCTATTCCTTCAGAGGGAGAGAGAGTACATGCCCTGGCAAACAGCTGACAGGAACCTGGGCTACTTCTTCCTCATGTTCGACCGCAGCGAGGTCTACGGACCCATGCAGGTCAGTGTTATATCTGGGTCCTATATGGCACCCTATTCCTTATGCAGTACTTTGACCAGATCACTATATGGCACCCTATTCCTTATGCAGTACTTTGACCAGATCACTATATGGCACCCTATTCCTTATGCAGTACTTTGACCAGATCACTATATGGCACCCTATTCCTTATGCAGTACTTTGACCAGATGACTATATGGCACCCTATTCCTTATGCAGTACTTTGACCAGATCACTATATGGCACCCTATTCCTTATGTAGTACTTTGACCAGATCACTATATGGCACCCTATTCCTTATGCAGTACTTAGACCAGATCACTATATGGCACCCTATACCTTATGCAGATACTTTGACCAGATCACTATATGGCACCTTATGCAGTACTTTGACCTATTCCTTATGCAGTACTTTGACCAGATCACTATATGGCACCCACTATTCACCCTTTATGTAGTACTTTGACCAGATCACTATATGGCACCCTATTCCTTATGTAGTACTTTGACCAGATCACTATATGGCACCCTATTCCTTATGCAGTACTTTGATAATAATAATAATATATGCCATTTAGCAGACGCTTTTATCCAAAGCGACTTACAGTCATGTGTGCATACATTCTACGTATGGGTGGTCCCGGGGATCGAACCCACTACCCTGGCGTTACAAGCGCCATGCTTTACCAACTGAGCTACAGAAGGACCACTTTGACCAGATCACCTTATGGCACCCTATTCATTTGGCCACTATATGGAATAGAGTTCCATCTGGGACATAGCAGTAGACTACTGAATATTTTTTAATAGCAAAATATGCTACTAAGATCAACTCTGTTCCATTTTTATTGACACTGAGGAATGCAAATGATAATGTCATCCAATATCTCTGATATGTTGTGATGCAGCGAGTTCTGTTCTTATCTTTCAGACTTACCTCAATAAACAGGGAGTTCTGTCCTTATCTTTCAGGCTTACCTCAATAAACAGGGAGTTCTGTCCTTATCTTTCAGGCTTACCTCAATAAACAGGGAGTTCTGTTCTTATCTTTCAGGCTTACCTCAATAAACAGCTAGTTCTGTCCTTATCTTTCAGGCTTACCTCAATAAACAGCTAGTTCTGTTCTTATCTTTCAGGCTTACCTCAATAAACAGGGAGTTCTGTCCTTATCTTTCAGACTTACCTCAATAAACAGGGAGTTCTGTCCTTATCTTTCAGGCTTACCTCAATAAACAGGGAGTTCTGTCCTTATCTTTCAGGCTTACCTCAATAAACAGGGAGTTCTGTCCTTATCTTTCAGGCTTACCTCAATAAACAGGGAGTTCTGTCCTTATCTTTCAGGCTTACCTCAATAAACAGGGAGTTCTGTCCTTATCTTTCAGGCTTACCTCAATAAACAAGTCACGCCTCTTTTCAACCACTTCAAGACTATCACTGCTGACTGGACTAAGATTCCTGAGAAACACACTGACCAGTAAGAACGTCTACCTTTCACAATGTTGATGGATACAAAGAGAAAATGTCACGATAGTTAGAAATTATTTTTAGAAGACAAAACACTCAGTCAGTTCAAAATGACTGTTTTCATCCAGTTATGATGAATGGACTCAATAAGTCAGAAGGTGTGAGGTCAGTATACCATTAAGAGTTTCTTCTGTTTCATTTGTATGTTCCTCGCGTCTCCAGGTACAACCAGGTGAATGCCATCTCTATAGCCTGCAGTACAGGAGTAGCAGGCTGTGAGGAGCTGACTACAGGCTGGTTCAAAGACTGGATGAAAACGCCCGAGAACAACAGGTACAGAGATCCTTCTCCTCTCCTCTCCTCTCCTCTCCTCTCCTCTCCTCTCCTCTCAACAGGTCCTCTCCTCTCCTCTCCTCTCCTCTCCTCTCCCTCTCCTCTCCTCTCCTCTCCTCTCCTCTCCTCTCCTCTCCTCTCCTCTCCTCTCCTCTCCTCTCCTCTCCTCTCCTCTCCTCTCCTCTCCTCCCTCTCCTCTCCTCTCCTCTCCTCTCTCTCCTCTCCTCTCCTCTTCTCTCTCTTCCTCTCCTCTCCTCCTCTCCTCTCCTCTCCTCTTCCTCTTCTCTCTCCTCTCTCCTCTCTTCTCCTCTTCCTCTCTTCTTCTCTTCTCTCTCAAATCAAATAAAATAAAATCAAATGTATTCATATAGCCCTTCATAGTACATCAGCTGATATCTCAAAGTGCTGTACAGAAACCCAACCTAAAACCCCAAACAGCAAGCAATGCAGGTGTAGAAGCACGGTGGCTAGGAAAAACTCCCTAGAAAGGCCAAGACCTAGGAAGAAACCTAGTGAGGAACCAGGCTATGTGGGGTGGCCAGTCCTCTTCTGGCTGTGCCGGGTGGAGATTATAACAGAACATGGCCAAGATGTTCAAATGTTCATAAATGACCAGCATGGTCAAATAATAATAATCACAGGCAGAACAGTTGAAACTGGAGCAGCAGCACGGCCAGGTGGACTGGGGACAGCATGGAATTATCATGCCAGGTAGTCCTGGGGCATGTTCCTAGGGAACATCTCTCTGAGAGAGAGAAAGAAAGAGAGAAAGAGAGAATTAGAGAGAACATACTTAAATTAACACAGGACACCGGATAGGACAGGAGAAGTACTCCAGATATAACAAACTGACCCTAGCCCCCCAACACATAAACTACTGCAGCATAAATACTGGAGGCTGAAACAGGAGGGGTCCTCTCCTATCCTATACTCCTCCTCCTCAACCCTAGTGTTGAAGACAGTTATTGATCCCAACCCTAGTGTTGAACTGACCCAACCCTGTGTTGAAGACTGTGATCCCAACCCTAGTGTTGAAGGCTGTTATTGATCTCAACCCTGATGTGATGATCTCGTTTACATTGTCTGGTCCAGGATTCACCCCAACCTGAGGCAGACGGTGTACTGCAGCGCCATCGCAGCAGGAGGGGTGGAGGAGTGGGACTTCGCCTGGAGGATGTACAGAGAGGCTTCCATTGCCTCTGAGGCTGACAAGCTGATGTATTCCCTGGCCTGCACCAGGGATCCCTGGTTACTGAACAGGTGAGGATGACCTCTGGCCTGCACCAGGGTTCCCTGGTTACTGAACAGGTGAGGATGACCTCTGGCCTGCACCAGGGTTCCCTGGTTACTGAACAGGTGAGGATGACCTCTGGCCTGCACCAGGGTTCCCTGGTTACTGAACAGGTGAGGATGACCTCTGGCCTGCACCAGTGTTCCCTGGTTACTGAACAGGTAAGGATGACCTCTGGCCTGCACCAGGGTTCCCTGGTTACTGAACAGGTGAGGATGACCTCTGGCCTGCACCAGGGTTCCCTGGTTACTGAACAGGTGAGGATGACCTCTGGCCTGCACCAGGGTTCCCTGGTTACTGAACAGTTGAAGAGGACCCAGCCTGTGTCCTAAATTGAACCCTATTCCTTATATACTGAACACTACTGCTCTATGGGCCCTCTATGTTTCCTCTATGAGCCCTCTATGTGCCCTCTATGTGCCAATATCCTTCTATGGGCCCTTACCCTCTATGAACCCTCTATGAGCCCTCTATGTACCCTCTATGGCCCTCTATGAGACCTCTGGCCTGAGCCCTCTAGGGCCCTTCCCTCTATGAGCCCTCTATGAGCCCTCTATGTGCCCTCTATACTCCCTCTATGTGCCCTCTATGAGACCTCTATGAGCCCTCTATGAGCCCTCTATGGGCCCACTATGTGCCCTCTATGAGCCCTCTATGAGCCCTCTATGAGCCCTCTATGAGCCCTCTATACTCCCCTCTATGTGCCCTCTATGAGACCTCTATGAGCCCTCTATGAGCCCTCTATGGGCCCACTATGTGCCCTCTATGTGCCCTCTATACTCCCTCTATGTGCCCTCTATGAGACCTCTATGAGCCCTCTATGAGCCCTCTATGGGCCCACTATGTGCCCTCTATGAGCCCTCTATGAGCCCTCTATGAGCCCTCTATACTCCCTCTATGTGCCCTCTATGAGACCTCTATGAGCCCTCTATGAGCCCTCTATGGGCCCACTATGTGCCCTCTATGAGCCCTCTATGAGCCCTCTATGAGCCCTCTATGAGCCCTCTATGTGCCCTCTATGCTCCCTCTATGTGCCCTCTATGAGCCCTCTATGTGCCCTCTATGCTCCCTCTATGAGCCCTCTATGTGCCCTCTATGCTCCCTCTATGTGCCCTCTATGTGCCCTCTATGAGCCCTCTATGAGCCCTCTATGCTCCCCTCTATGTGCCCTCTATGAGACCTCTATGAGCCCTTTATGAGCCCTCTATGGGCCCACTATGTGCCCAATGGGTTCTGGTCAAAGTAATGCAGTGTGTTTGAATCAAATAGTATTAGTTGATCAATGTAGTTGTGCAGGATCATTCAGGATGGATCTGATCTGTGTGTTTGGGTTTCAGGTATCTGAACTACTGTCTGGATCCAGAGAAGATTCGGAAACAGGATGCCACATTCACCATTGTGTACATTGCTGGTAATGTTGTGGGCCAGTCTTTGGCTTGGGACTTTGTCAGAACCAACTGGAACCACTTATTTAATGAGTGAGTAGGATCTAACATATCTATAATGCATCTGTCTGATGTGAACACTGCAGTTATTCATTCTAATGTTTACATCCCAAATGGCACCCTAATCCCTATATAGTGCACTACCACTGGTCAAATTTAGTGACAACCTAATCCCTATGTAGTACACTACCACTGGTCAAATTTAGTGACAACCTAATCCCTATGTAGTACACTACCACTGGTCAAGGGTAGTGACAACCTAATCCCTATGTAGTACACTACCACTGGTCAAATTTAGTGACAACCTAATCCCTATATAGTACACTACCACTGGTCAAATTTAGTGGCACCTAATCCCTGTGTAGTACACTACCACTGGTCAAATTTAGTGGCAACCTAATCCCTATGTAGTACACTACCACTGGTCAAATTTAGTGGCACCTAATCCCTATGTAGTACCTACCACTGGTCAAATTTAGTGGCACCCTAATCCCTGTGTAGTACACTACCACTGGTCAAATTTAGTGGCAACCTAATCCCTATGTAGTACACTACCACTGGTCAAATTTAGTGGCACCCTAATCCCTGTGTAGTACACTACCACTGGTCAAATTTAGTGGCACCCTAATCCCTATGTAGTACACTACCACTGGTCAAATTTAGTGGCAACCTAATCCCTATGTAGTACACTACCACTGGTCAAATTTAGTGGCACCCTAATCCCTATGTAGTACACTACCACTGGTCAAATTTAGTGACAACCTAATCCCTATGAGTACACTACCACTGGTCAAATTTAGTGACAACCTAATCCCTATGTAGTACACTACCACTGGTCAAGGGTAGTGGCACCCTAATCCCTATGTAGTACACTACCGCTGGTCAAATTTAGTGACAACCTAATCCCTATGTAGTACAGGTCAAGGGTGTGGCACCTAATCCCTATGTAGTACACTACCACTGGTCAAATTTAGTGACAACCTAATCCCTGTAGTACTACCACTGGTCAAATTTAGTGACAACCTAATCCCTAGAGTACACTACCACTGGTCAAGGGTAGTGGCACCTAATCCTATGTAGTACGCTACCACTGGTCAAATTTAGTGACAACCTAATCCCTATGTGTACATTGGTCAAATTTAGTGGCAACCTAATCCCTATGTGGGTCAAATTTAGTGGCACCTAATCCCTATGTAGTACACTACCACTGGTCAAATTTAGTGGCACTAATTGTAGTACACTACCACTGGTCAAATTTAGTGACAACCTAATCCCTATGTAGTACACTACCACTGGTCAAATTTAGTGACAACCTAATCCCTATGTGACTACCACTGGTCAGTGGCACCTAATCCCATGTAGTACACTACCACTGGTCAAGGGTGCACCCTAATCTGTCTGGTCAAATTTAGTGACAACCTAATCCCTGTAGTACACTACCACTGGTCATTTAGTGGCACCCTAATCCCTTTACACTACCCAAATGGCACCCTAATCCCTATGTAGTACACTACCACTGGTCAAATTTAGTGACAACCTAATCCCTATGTAGTACACTACCACTGGTCAAATTTAGTGACCTAACCTATGTAGTCCTACCACTGGTCATGGCACCCTAATCCCTATGTAGTACACTACCACTGGTCAAATGTGTAATCAACACTACCACTGGTCAAGGGTAGTGGCACCCTAATCCTATGTAGTACACTACCACTGGTCAAATTTAGTGGCACCCTAACCTAATCCACTATGGTCATAGTGGCACCCTAATCCCTATGTAGTACACTACTGGTCAAATTTAGTGGTAATCCCTATGTGTACACTACCACTGGTCAAGGGTAGTGGCACCTAATCCCTATGTAGTACACTACCACTGGTCAAGGGTAGTGGCACCTAATCCCTATGTAGTACACTACCACAACCTGGTCAACCTCTGGTCAAGGGTAGTGACAACCTAATCCCTATGTAGTACACTACCACTGGTCAAATTTAGTGACAACCTAATCCCTATGTAGTACACTACCACTGGTCAAATTTAGTGGCACCTAATCCCTATGTAGTACACTACCTCTGGTCAAGGGTAGTGGCACCCTAATCACTCTATAGTATACTACCTCCGGTCATATAGGGTCATGTTATAGGCCAGTCTTTGGCTTGGGACTTTGTCAGAGCCAACTGGCTTGGGATTTTATCCATTACGTTTTAATGTGTTGAATGTTGACCGTATTTCTGTCTCCTCATCTTGTAGTTATGGAGGGGGATCGTTGTCCTTCGCACGGCTCATTGATGGAATCACCAGGCGCTTCTCCTCAGAGTTTGAACTGAAACAGGTACAACCCATTCAGAGCTTCTGTGTCTCTGTGTGACTGTGATCCAACCCCAGACGTCCTGTTGACTTCCTGGTTGGTGATGTCACGCTGCTGTAATTAACATAATAAGAGTGAAACCTCCTGACGTGTAAACAGGTATAATGAGAGATGTTGACTTCCTGGTTGGTGATGTCACGCTGCTGTAATTAACACAATAAGAGTGATACCTCCTGACGTGTTAACAGGTATAATGAGAGATGTTGACTTCCTGGTTGGTGATGTCACGCTGCTGTAATTAACACAATAAGAGTGTTACCTCCTGACGTGTTAACAGGTATAATGAGAGATGTTGACTTCCTGGTTGGTGATGTCACGCTGCTGTAATTAACACAATAAGAGTGATACCTCCTGACGTGTTAACAGGTATAATGAGAGATGTTGACTTCCTGGTTGGTGATGTCTCGCTGCTGTAATTAACATATTAAGAGCGATACCTCCTGACGTGTAAACAGGTATAATGAGAGATGTTGACTTCCTGGTTGGTGATGTCACGCTGCTGTAATTAACACAATAAGAGTGATACCTCCTGACGTGTAAACAGGTATAATGAGAGATGTTGACTTCCTGGTTGGTGATGTCACGCTGCTGTAATTAACATAATACGAGTGATACCTCCTGACGTGTTAACAGGTATAATGAGAGATGTTGAAAAATTAACATAATGCTCTGGTTAATGGAGAGAAAAAATAAAATAAAAATGGCAGCACACTGGTGGTCCAGATGCTTCCAAACATTTAATGGATCTATTAAACAACGTTTCAGTAAAATATACCTTTATCCGGGTGGACACGGTCATCATCTAGGAAACAGAAACTCTCAGGCAAACATGGGCCAAATGTCCCTTCCCCTTCAGAAATACATTAATACTGTCTTAATAACCTGTCAATTATCTGATCTTATATATTAATACTGTCTTAATAACCTGTCAATTATCTGGTCCTATATATTAATACTGTCTTAATAACCTGTCAATTATCTGGTCCTATATATTAATACTGTGTTAATAACCTGTCCATTCTCTGGTCCAATAGGTTAATACAGTGTTAATATCCTGTCCATTCTCTGGTCCAATAGATGAATACTGTGTTAATAACCTGTCCATTCTCTGGTCCAATAGATTAATACTGTGTTAATAACCTGTCCATTATCTGGTCCTATAGATTAATACTGTGTTAATAACCTGTCCATTATCTGGTCCTATAGATTAATACTGTGTTAATAACCTGTCCATTATCTGGTCCTATAGATTAATACTGTGTTAAAAGCCTGTCCATTCTCTGGTCCTATATATTAATACTGTCTTAATAACCTGTCCATTATCTGGTCCTATAGATGAATACTGTCTTAATAACCTGTCCATTATCTGGTCCTATAGGTTAATACTGTCTCAATAACCTGTCCATTCGCTGGTCTTATAGATGAATACTGTGTTAATGACCTGTCCATTATCTGGTCCTATAGATTAATACTGTGTTAATAACCTGTCCATTCTCTGGTCCTATAGATTAATACTGTGTTAATAACCTGTCCATTCTCTGGTCCTATAGATGAATACTGTGTTAATAGCCTGTCCATTCTCTGGTCCTATAGATGAATACTGTGTTAATAGCCTGTCCATTCTCTGGTCCTATAGATGAATACTGTGTTAATAGCCTGTCCATTCTCTGGTCCTATAGATGAATACTGTGTTAATAGCCTGTCCATTCTCTGGTCCTATAGATGAACACTGTGTTTAATAGCCTGTCCATTCTCTGGTCCTATAGATGAATACTGTGTTAATAGCCTGTCCATTCTCTGGTCCTATAGATGAATACTGTGTTAATAGCCTGTCCATTCTCTGGTCCTATAGATGAATACTGTGTTAATAGCCTGTCCATTCTCTGGTCCTATAGTTGCAGCTGTTCATTGAGGAGAATGCAGAGCAGGGTTTTGGTTCAGCCACACTAGCAGTGGACCAGGCCCTGGAGAGAACCAAAGCCAACATGAAGTGGGTTGCAGAGAACAAGGCAGATGTCTACAAATGGTTCACTGATAATTCAGCATAAACTTATTTGTGGACTGTTTGGAGTTTCAATTCATTTGTGGAGAATGCAAGCATTTAGTGTTTCATCATGTGGAATTCATGATTTTTCTGAAATGTTTGCAGATAATTTTTACCCAGAACCAATAAAGTTTACATTGTAAATATATATATATATAATATATTGTTTTGTGTAAAAAAAAAGTAGAGAGTAGAGTTTGAGTCAGGAGAGTGTTAAGTCAAACAGTTTCAGCTTTATAATATAGTCTTTAAAGAGGAACTATACAAGACAGGAAGAGGGGAGGAGAGGAGAGAGGAAAGGAGAAGAGCTCTCCTCTCCTTCAGTTTACTACCTTCCTCATCAGTCAGGGACCAACACCTCTCCTCTCCTCTCCTCTCCTCTCCTCTCCTCTCCTCTCCTCTCCTCTCCTCTCCTCTCCTCTCCTCTCCTCTCCTCTCCTCTCCTCTCCTTCCTTTACTCCTTCCTCTCAGTCTCCAACTCCTCTCCTCTCCTCTCCTTCTTTACTACCTTCCTCATCAGTCAGGGACCAACACCTCTCCTCTCCTCTCCCTCCTCTCCTCTCCTCTCCTCTCCTCTCCTCTCCTCTCCTCTCCTCTCCTCTCCTCTCCTCTCCTCTCCTCTCCTCTCTCCTCTCCTTCAGTTTACTACCTTCCTCATCAGTCAGGGACCAACACCTCTCCTCTCCTCTCCTCTCCTCTCCTCTCCTCTCCTCTCCTCTCCTCTCTCCTCTCCTCTCCTCTCCTCTCCTCTCCTTCCTTCAGTTTACTACCTTCCTCATCAGTCAGGGACCAACATACTCTCCTCTCCTCTCCTCTCCTCTCCTCTCCTCTCCTCTCCTCTCCTCTCCTCTCCCTCTCCTCTCCTCTCCTCTCCTCTCCTCTCCTCTCCTTCAGTTTACTTCATCCCTCTGAAGCTGAAGCTTTTCCCTTCATTAGTGGTCTATATCCTCTCTGTCATCATCCCTCTGAAGCGGACATTTGACTAAATAGCATGAGATGGGCCCAGAATGTCCCAGAATGCCCTGTGTTATAGAGACTGCACTGAGCCAGCGAGCCGTGCTCCTCCCATTGCGTGTCAACGGTCAGGGGAATCTGTTGTCTGTAATCCCAACATGGAAGCTAGCAGCTAGAGGACGAGCCCAGATGATGAAGGGCAGAGAGACACAGCCCGGACTACTACACTACAACTCCACTGCAGCTCAGATCACATTCCCCACATTCACCTTGCTGATGGCCTAGTTTCTATAGCCTTTGATTGGGACGGTTGAACTGCATCGTTTACACAGCCAGGACTACTACACTACAACTCCCCTGCAGCTCAGATCACATTCCCCACATTCACCTTGCTGATGGCCTAGTTTCTATAGCCTTTGATTGGGACGGTTGAACTGCATCGTTTACACAACAACCTACTGCTAAAGATCAATGACAACTACATGTATTTCTCCACACTAGATAGTTATTTCTCTATGTTGGGTCTGCAGTGGTCCACACAGAGTAACCTGTCAGTCACGCTGGGGCCAGTGTGCATGGTGGAATGTGATTGGTTGGGTGGATGGCTTGAAGGCTGGGTGGGGAGAATGTGGAGGTGGAGCTAAGGCATGTAGGGGGAGGGGTAAATGGAGAGTGGGCACTGTGTTGCTCTAAATTTAGCCAATGGCTCGGCTGGGGTGGAGCTAATCCTCTTTGGCCTGAATTAGGATTACCAGGCAGCTTTACCAGAATGATGCCTCTATGAAATCAAATGAAATTGTATTTGTACGCGGTAATAACATGGCTATATACACAGGAAGTACCAGTACTGAGTCAATGTGGAGGGGTACCAGGTAATAACATGGTTATATACAGGGAGGTAATAACATGGTTATATATAGGGAGTACCAGGTAATAACATGGCTATATACAGGGAGGTAATAACATGGCTATATACACAGGAAGTACCAGTACTGAGTCAATGTGGAGGGGTACCAGGTAATAACATGGTTATATACAGGGAGGTAATAACATGGTTATATACAGGGAGTACCAGGTAATAACATGGCTATATACAGGGAGGTAATAACATGGCTATATACACAGGAAGTACCAGTACTGAGTCAATGTGGAGGGGTACCAGGTAATAACATGGCTATATACAGGGAGTATAAGGTAATAACATGGTTATATACAGGAAGTACCAGGTAATAACATGGCTATATACAGGGAGTACCAGGTAATAACATGGCTATATACAGGGAGTATAATGTAATAACATGGTTATATACAGGGAGGTAATAACATGGTTATATACAGGAAGTACCAGGTAATAACATGGCTATATACAGGGATTACCAGGTAATAACATGGCTATATACAGGGAGTACCAGGTAATAACATGGTTATATACAGGGAGTGCCAGGTAGTAACATGGCTATATAAAGGGAGTACCAGGTAATAACATGGTTATATACAGGGAGTACCAGGTAATAACATGGTTATATACAGGGAGGTAATAACATGGTTATATACAGGAAGTACCAGGTAATAACATGGCTATATACAGGGAGTACCAGGTAATAACATGGCTATATACAGGGAGTATAAGGTAATAACATGGTTATAAACAGGGAGGTAATAACATGGTTAAATACAGGGAGTATAAGGTAATAACATGGCTATATACAGGAGTATAAGGTAATAACATGGTTATATACAGGAGGTAATAACATGGTTATATACAGGGAGTACCAGGTAACAACATGGGTATATACAGGGAGTACCAGGTAATAACATGGTTATATACAGGGAGTACCAGGTAATAATATGGTTATATACAGGGAGGTAATAACATGGTTATATACAGGAGTACCAGGTAATAACATGACTATATACAGGGGTACCAGGTAATAACATGGTTATATACAGGGGGTACCAGGTAATAACATGGTTATATACATGGGGTACCAGGTAATAACATGGTTATATACAGGGAGTACCAGGTAATAACATGGTTATATACAGGAAGTACCAGTTAATAACATGACTATATACAGGGAGTACCAGGTAATAAAATGACTATATACAGGGA
>NC_060177.1:1028292-1033292 GCF_021184085.1 Oncorhynchus gorbuscha
AGTAGTGCACTATGTAAGGAATAGGGCCTTGGTCTATAGTAGTGCACTATATAGGAATAGGGCCTTGGTCTATAGTAGTGCACTATATAGGAATAGGGCCCTGGTCTATAGGTCTATAGTAGTGCACTATGTAAGGAATAGGGCCTTGGTCTATAGTAGTGCACTATATAGGAATAGGGCCTTGGTCTATAGTAGTGCACTATATAGGGAATAGGGCCCTGGTCTATAGTAGTGCATATGTAAGGAATAGGGCCTTGGTCTATAGTAGTGCACTATGTAAGGAATAGGGCCTTGGTCTATAGTAGTGCACTATGTAAGGAATAGGGCCTTGGTCTATAGTAGTGCACTATATAGGGAATAGGGCCCTGTTCTATAGTAGTGCACTATGTAAGGAATAGGGCCTTGGTCTATAGTAGTGCACTATATAGGGAATAGGGCCCTGGTCTATAGTAGTGCACTATGTAAGGAATAGGGCCTTGGTCTATAGTAGTGCACTATATAGGGAATAGGGCCCTGGTCTATAGTAGTGCACTATGTAAGGAATAGGGCCTTGGTCTATAGTAATGCACAGTAGTGCACTAGGGAATAGGGCCCTGGTCTATAGTAGTGCACTATGTAAGGAATAGGGCCTTGGTCTATAGTAGTATAGGAATAGGGCACTATGTAAGGAATAGGGCCTTGGTCTATAGTAGGGCCTGGTCTACTAGTGCACTATAGGGAATAGGGCCCTGGTCTATAGTAGTGCACTATGTAAGGAATAGGGCCTTGGTCTATAGTAGTACCACTATATAGGGAATAGGGCTCTGGTCTATAGTAGTGCACTATGTAAGGAATAGGGCCTTGGTCTATAGTAGTGCACTATATAGGGAATAGGGCCTTGGTCTATAGTAGTGCACTATATAGGGAATAGGGCCCTGGTCTAAAGTAGTACCACTATATAGGGAATAGGGCTCTGGTCTATAGTAGTGCACTATATAGGGAATAGGGCTCTGGTCTAAAGTAGTGCACTATATAGGGAATAGGGCCCTGGTCTAAAGTAGTACCACTATATAGGGAATAGGGCTCTGGTCTATAGTAGTACCACTATATAGGGAATAGGGCTCTGGTCTAAAGTAGTGCACTACATAGGGAATAGGGCCCTGGTCTAAAGTAGTGCACTACATAGGGAATAGAGCCCTGGTCTAAAGTAGTGCACTACATAGGGAATAGGGCCCTGGTCTAAAGTAGTGCACTACATAGGGAATAGGGCCCTGGTCTAAAGTAGTGCACTATATAAGGAATATGGGCCTGGTCTAAAGTAGTGCACTATATAGGGAATAGGGTTCCATAGGGCTCAGGTCTAAAGTAGTGCACTATATAGGGAATATGGTCCAATTGGGACGTAATAAAGAAATCTGTTGGCTCTATGATGTGAAGGATAATAATTTATTTCCTGATTCTTTCAAATACAGCCACCCATCTACCAATGAAATCTTTGGGATCTGATTGGATGTTGGCCAATACCAAGGTTTCTGGATTCTTCAGGGTCAACTATGACATGAGTAACTGGGACCGGCTCCTCACCCAGCTCAGCGCAGACCATGAGGTATCAGTCCATAAGATAATGTCCTCCCACCCAGCTCAGCACAGACCATGAGGTATCAGTCCATAAGATAATGTCCTCCTCACCCAGCTCAGCACAGACCATGAGGTATCAGTCCATATGATAATGTCCTCCTCACCCAGCTCAGCACAGACCATGAGGTAACAGTCCATATGATAATGTCCTCCTCACCCAGCTCAGCACAGACCATGAGGTAACAGTCCATAAGATAATGACCTCCTCACCCAGCTCAGCACAGACCATGAGGTATCAGTCCATAAGATAATGTCCTCCTCACCCAGCTCAGCACAGACCATGAGGTATCAGTCCATAAGATAATGTCCTCCTCACCCAGCTCAGCACAGACCATGAGGTAACAGTCCATATGATAATGACCTCCTCACCCAGCTCAGCACAGACCATGAGGTATCAGTCCATATGATAATGTCCTCCTCACCCAGCTCAGCACAGACCATGAGGTATCAGTCCATATGATAATGATGCTTTCTAACCTGCTAAATTACTATGTCCCAGGAAGACCAGCACAAAGCCTGCTGACTGTCCCAATATGGAAACCAGACATATTTCAATGTCCCTGTGTTTATATTCAGGTCATTCCAGTGATCAACAGAGCCCAGGTTGTGGATGATGCTTTTAACCTGGCTAGGTGAGTCCTCTCCCACACAGCTTAGTCTTCTGTCTATATTCTGTCTGTATGTAGACTACCTGTAAAGTCCTCTGTCTATATGTAAACTACCTGTAAAGTCCTCTTTATGTAGACTACCTGTAAAGTCCTCTGTCTATATGTAAACTACCTGTAAATTCCTCTGTCTATATTCTGTCTGTATGTAAACTACCTGTAAATTCCTCTGTCTATATTCATTTATTCTGTCTGTATGTAGACTACCTGTAAATTCCTCTGTCTATATTCAGTCTGTATGTAAACTATCTGTAAAGTCCTCTGTCTATATTCTGTCTGTATGTAAACTACCTGTAAAGTCCTCTATCTGTATTCTGTCTGTATGTAAACTACCTGTAAAGTCCTCTGTCTGTATGTATACTACCTGTAAAGTCCTCTGTCTGTATGTAGACTACCTGTAAAGTCCTCTGTCTATATTCTGTCTATATGTAAACTACCTGTAAAGTCCTCTGTCTATATGTAGACTACCTGTAAAGTCCTCAGTCTATATGTAGACTACCTGTAAAGTCCTCTGTCTATATGTAAACTACCTGTAAAGTCCTCTGTCTATATGTAGACTACCTGTAAAGTCCTCAGTCTATATGTAGACTACCTGTAAAGTCCTCTGTCTATATGTAAACTACCTGTAAAGTCCTCTGTCTATATGTAGACTACCTGTAAAGTCTTCTGTCTATATGTAAACTACCTGTAAAGTCCTCTATCTATATGTAAACTACCTGTAAAGTCCTCTGTCTATATTTTGTCTATATGTAGACTACCTGTAAAGTCCTCTGTCTATATGCTGTCTGTATGTAAACTACCTGTAAAGTCCTCTGTCTGTATGTAAACTACCTGTAAAGTCCTCTGTCTGTATGTAGACTACCTGTAAAGTCCTCTGTCTATATGTAAACTACCTGTAAAGTCCTCTATCTATATGTAAACTATCTGTAAAGTCCTCTGTCTATATTCTGTCTATATGTAGACTACCTGTAAAGTCCTCTGTCTATATGCTGTCTGTATGTAAACTACCTGTAAAGTCCTCTGTCTGTATGTAAACTACCTCTAAAGTCCTCTGTCTATATGTAAACTACCTGTAAAGTCCTCTGTCTGTATGTAGACTACCTGTAAAGTCCTCTGTCTATATGTAAACTACCTGTAAAGTCCTCTGTCTGTATGTAAACTACCTCTAAAGTCCTCTGTCTATATGTAAACTACCTGTAAAGTCCTCTGTCTATATGTAAACTACCTGTAAAGTCCTCTGTCTATATGTAAACTACCTGTAAAGTCCTCTGTCTGTATGTAAACTACCTCTAAAGTCCTCTGTCTATATGTAAACTACCTGTAAAGTCCTCTGTCTATATGTAAACTACCTGTAAAGTCCTATGTCTATATGTAGACTACCTGTAAAGTCCTCTGTCTATATGTAAACTACCTGTAAAGTCCTCTGTCTGTATGTAGACTACCTGTAAAGTCCTCTGTCTATATGTAGACTACCTGTAAAGTCCTCTGTCTATATGTAAACTACCTGTAAAGTCCTCTGTCTGTATGTAAACTACCTCTAAAGTCCTCTGTCTGTATGTAAACTACCTCTAAAGTCCTCTGTCTATATGTAAACTACCTGTAAAGTCCTCTGTCTGTATGTAAACTACCTCTAAAGTCCTCTGTCTATATGTAAACTACCTGTAAAGTCCTCTGTCTGTATGTAAACTACCTCTAAAGTCCTCTGTCTATATGTAAACTACCTGTAAAGTCCTCTGTCTATATGCTGTCTGTTGCTGTCAGTACCATTTCAGCAGGTGTAATTCCTGGTTGATACCATTGTAGTTGAAGAATAAAGGTGTTTGTGATGTTTTTCTGTCTTGGTCCACGTCAGGGCGAGGATAGTCAGCACTATACTGGCTCTGAGAACCACCCTATTCCTTCAGAGGGAGAGAGAGTACATGCCCTGGCAAACAGCTGACAGGAACCTGGGCTACTTCTTCCTCATGTTCGACCGCAGCGAGGTCTACGGACCCATGCAGGTCAGTGTTATATCTGGGTCCTATATGGCACCCTATTCCTTATGCAGTACTTTGACCAGATCACTATATGGCACCCTATTCCTTATGCAGTACTTTGACCAGATCACTATATGGCACCCTATTCCTTATGCAGTACTTTGACCAGATCACTATATGGCACCCTATTCCTTATGCAGTACTTTGACCAGATGACTATATGGCACCCTATTCCTTATGCAGTACTTTGACCAGATCACTATATGGCACCCTATTCCTTATGTAGTACTTTGACCAGATCACTATATGGCACCCTATTCCTTATGCAGTACTTAGACCAGATCACTATATGGCACCCTATACCTTATGCAGTACTTTGACCAGATCACTATATGGCACCCTATTCCTTATGCAGTACTTTGACCAGATCACTATATGGCACCCTATTCCTTATGCAGTACTTTGACCAGATCACTATATGGCACCCTATTCTTTATGTAGTACTTTGACCAGATCACTATATGGCACCCTATTCCTTATGTAGTACTTTGACCAGATCACTATATGGCACCCTATTCCTTATGCAGTACTTTGATAATAATAATAATATATGCCATTTAGCAGACGCTTTTATCCAAAGCGACTTACAGTCATGTGTGCATACATTCTACGTATGGGTGGTCCCGGGGATCGAACCCACTACCCTGGCGTTACAAGCGCCATGCTTTACCAACTGAGCTAC